>NC_091245.1:254515000-254815000 GCF_042477335.2 Ovis canadensis | reverse complement strand
TCCCTTAGAAGAAATGGAGTAGCCATCATAGTCAACAGAAGAGTCCGAAATGCAGTACTGGGATGCAATCTCAAAAACGACAGAATGATCTCTGTTCGTCTCCAAGGCAAACCATTCAATACCACAGTTATCCAAGTCTATGCCCCAACCAGTAACGCTGAAGAAGCTGAAGTTGAACGGTTCTATGAAGACCTACAAGACCTTTTAGAACTAACACCCAAAAAAGATGTCCTTTTCATTATAGGAGACTGGAATGCAAAAGTAGGAAATCAAGAAAGACCTGGAGTAACAGGCAAATTTGGCCTTGGCATGTGGAATGAAGCAGGGCAAAGACTAATAGAGTTTTGCCAAGAAAATGCACTGGTCATAGCAAACACCCTCTTCCAACAACACAAGAGAAGACTCTACACATGGACATTACCAGATGGTCAACACTGAAATCAGATTGATTATATTCTATGCAGCCAAAGATGGAGAAGCTCAATACAGAAAACAAAAACAAGACCAGGAGCTGACTGTGGCTCAGATCATGAACTCCTTATTACCAAATTCAGACTGAAATTGAAGAAAACAGGGAAAACTGCTAAACCATTCAGGTATGATCTCAATCAAATCCCTTATGATTATACAGTGGAAGTGAGAAATAGATTTAAGGGCCTAGATCTGGTAGATAGAGTGCCTGATGAACTATGGAATGAGGTTCGTGACATTGTACAGGAGACAGGGATCAAGACCATCCCCATGGAAAAGAAATGCAAAAAAGCAAAATGGCTGTCTGGGGAGGCCTTACAAATAGCTGTGAAAAGAAGAGAGGTGAAAAGCCAAGGAGAAAAGGAAAGATACAAGCATCTGAATGCAGAGTTTCAAAGAATAGCAAGAAGAGATAAGAAAGCCTTCTTCAGCGATCAGTGCAAAGAAATAGAGGAAAAGAACAGAATGGGAAAGGCTAGAGATCTCTTCAAGAAAATTAGAAGTACCAAGGGAACATTTCATGCAAAGATGGGCTCGATAAAGGACAGAAATGGTATGGACCTAACAGAAGCAGAAGATATTAAGAAGAAGTGGCGAGAATACACAGAAGAACTGTACAAAAAGGATCTTCACGACCCGTATAATCACGATGGTGTGATCACTCATCTAGAGCCAGACATCCTGGAATGTGAAGTCAAGTGGGCCTTAGAAAGCATCACTACGAACAAAGCTAGTGGAGGTGATGGCATTCCAGTTGAGCTATTTCAAATCCTGAAAGATGATGCTGTGAAAGTACTGCACTCAATATGTCAGCAAATTTGGAAAACTCAATAGTGGCCACAGGACTGGAAAAGGTCAGTTTTCCTTCCAATCCCAAAGAAAGGCAATGCCAAAGAATGCTCAAACTACCGCACAATTGCACTCATCTCACATGCTAGTATAGTAATGCTCAAAATTCTCCAAGCCAGGCTTCAGCAATACATGAGCCGTGAACTTCCAGATGTTCAAGCTGGTTTTAGAAAAGGCAGAGGAACCAGAGATCAAATTGCCAACATCCGCTGGATCATGGAAAAAGCCAGAGAGTTCCAGAAAAACATCTATTTCTGCTTTATTGACTATGCCAAAGCCTTTGACTGTGTGGATCACAATAAACTGTAGAAAATTCTGAAAGAGATGGGAATACCAGACCACCTAACCTGCCTTTTGAGAAATCTGTATGCAGGCCAGGAAGCAACAGTTAGAAGTGGACATGGAACAACAGACTGGCTCCAACTATGAAAAGGAGTATGTCAAGGCTGTTTATTGTCACCCTGCTTATTTAACTTCTATGCAGAGTACATCATGAGAAACGCTGGACTGGAAGAAACACAAGCTGAAATCAAGATTGCTGGGAGAAATATCAATAACCTCAGATATGCAGATGACACCACCCTTATGGCAGAAAATGAAGAGGAACTAAAAAGCCTCTTGATGAAAGTGAAAGTGGAGAGTGAAAAAGTTGGCTTAAAGCTCAACATTCAGAAAACAAAGATCATGGCATCCGGTCCTATCACTTCATGGGAAATAGATGGCGAAACAGTAGAAACAGTGTCAGACTTAATTTTTTTGGGCTCCAAAATCACTGCAGATGGTGACTGCAGCCATGAAATTAAAGGACACTTACTCCTTGGAAGAAAAGTTATGATCAACCTAGATAGTGTATACAAAAGCAGAGACATTACTTTGCCGACTAAGGTCTGTCTAGTCAAGGCTATGGTTTTTCCAGTAGTCATGTATGGATGTGCAAGTTGGAATGTGAAGAAGGCTGAGCGCCAAAAAATTGATGCTTTTGAACTGTGGTGTTGGAGAAGACTCTTGAGAGTCCCTTGGACTGCAAGGAGATCCAACCAGTCCATTCTGAAGGAGATCAACCCTGGGATTTCTTTGGAAGGAATGATGCTAAAGCTGAAACTCCAGTACTTTGGCCACCTCATGCGAAGAGTTGACTCACTGGAGAAGATTTTGATGCTGGGAGGGATTGGGGGCAGGAGAATAAGGGGACGACCGAGGATGATATGGCTGGATGGCATCACGGACTCGATGGATGCGAGTCTGAGTGAACTCCGGGAGTTGGTGATGGACAGGGAGGCCTGGTGTGCTGCGATTCATGGGGTTGCAAAGAGTCAGACACGACTGAGCAACTAAACTGAAGTGAAGTGTTTAAGTTAGGCCCAACTTAGCTTGAATTCCAGCTACATTCTAGCTTTTCGGGCCGGCATAAATTATTTAAGTTCTCTGAGCCTCAGTTCCCTCATTTGTCAGCTGGAAAAACACAATCCAAAGTCACAGAATCCTTATATAAGAATTAGATGATAAACTCTAACCAGTGTGTCTAGCATGCTACCTAGAACTTTCTGGGAGCCCATAAATGTTTGTTCTGTCTTTTTCAAATAAGCACCAATGCTATTTTCATAAATTGCTTATTTCACCTGAGCTCTGTATGATTGTCCTCAAATGTTCGGAAATGCAAGTTTACTGTGGGCGATGGACCGGGGAATTTCGGTATCTCTTGCAGTGCTCCCCAAAACTTGCTATTTTGCTCAGTCTTTGCTTGACTTTTCAGAGAGCTGTGCTTCAGGATGTGGACCTACATGAATCCAGAGAGGAGATAAACCAGGAGGTGGCAGGACTGCCTGTCAAAAGAAACTGGATCTGGGAGTAAAAGAGTCAGGAGATGTGCAGTGACCTCAACTGCTCAGTCCTCTGACACCAGTAGGGCAGCTGATGAGTGTGACAGCCCTGGGTCCACTGGACAGGAGTGAAGGGGTAGGAGAGCGAAGCAGTTCTACCAGGAGAGTTAAAGACTGCACTGCCACGTAGTGACAGTAGCGGCTCAAATGCCAAAAGGTGACTACAGGTATCATCACAGGTGTATCAAGGCCATTAAAAACAGTAGGGACCAGACAGGACAGTGGACAGACTGATGGCCTGCAGCTACTTCCAGCCAGCCCCCACCATGTCTCCAGTGATTCCCTTTGAGGGCCTGTGGTTCTTGCCAATGCATCATGACCTTTTCCACACACACTTGATGCTTGGACATCCCCTGCCACCTCCATTTGTTCTGGGCCCCTAAACTTTAATTTCCAGTTTGCCTGCTGATTTTTCTTTCTTTTTCTTTTTCTTTTTCCTCTTAGACTGCCTTCACTTTACAATTTGACTTTTCTGATTTGAGTTGCCTATTTAGAAATTCTACTCTGTTTAAAAAGTGAAGGTGAAAGTAAAGTGTTAGTCGCTCAGTCCTGTCCAGTTCTTTGGGACCCCATGGACCATAGCCTGCCAGGCTGCTCTGTCCATGGAATTTTCCAGGCAAGAATACTGAAGTGGATTGCCATTCCCTTCTCCAGGGGATTTTCCCAATCCAAATGAGGGATCAAACTTGGCTCTCCTACACTGGAGGCAGATTCTTTACCATCTGAGCCACTCTGTTTAAGCTTCCTAAACCCATGAGGCTGGAGTCTTGAGCCCTGGGACTTGGGTTATCTGGTTTTAGCTGTGAGCTTGGAGTCAATGGTATTCTGACAGACTATGACTGAGGTGAAATTAAAAATTAAAACAGCACAGAATCCACCCTTGGGGAGGGGCTAAGATAGAGGAAGGGGGCAGGCAGTGGGCATTCTTATGTAGCCCTCAACCCTGGGAGGGAAGAGCTGTGATAGGCACCAAGCTTGTGGGCACATTCTTAGCCCCATGTTCTCTGACTAGTAAACTTCCAGAATGGATTAAAACAGGAAAGAATCACCATTCCACTTCTGTTCCTTCTGCTAAGCTATGGGACCCTGCCTGCTTGGTGCTGGTTCTGGGATTGTGATGCTATATATAAAGGTGGGCCCCAGACTGAGCTAATGCTGTCAATGGAATCATCCTCTTTTGGCATTACCACCACCTTGGCCTCTGAGTGCAGGCATTCTGAGGGCTCTCATGATTGAGTGACAACTGTGGAAATGTTCCTCATTCACCAGAATCATAGAGTTCCAATCTCAGGACCTACTGTTTGAAACTTCTCCATTCCAATGGATGGAACACACTGAACATTCGTTGAAGAAACATCCTACCAGGCTACAAGGAGCTGCCATCTGGTCACATGTTTTTACTTTCATGTCACAACAAGTTGTTTGGGGGCCACTTTCCTTAGAAAGGCAGATCAAGGAGGTGGTGAAGCTTTCCTAAATCGTTGAATTTCTGTGTCCACAACTATGAATTAGATTACATCATTCTTAAGTCAGAGGTGCAGGAAAAAGTGTAGAGATCAACACTGCTGAATACTTACTGGATGCCTTTGGGGTAGAAAGAGAACCCCAGGGCCACATTAGGTAGAGCCTGGAAGTAAACTAGAGAAACCTTGAAAACTGTGGTCACCAATGGACATAGGACTGTCACCTTTGCCTTTGGAATTGGTAGTCCTCATGATACAATGGCTCAGATGAGCAGGTGATGATAGTTCTAAATCATGGCTGTGGCTGATCTGGGCTTCCCTGGTGGTCTAGTGATTAAGAATCCATCTTGCAATACAGGAGACACCAGTTCCATCCCTGCTGTAGGAAGATCCCACATGCTGTGAGGCAACTAAACCTGTGAGCCCCAATTATTAAGCTTGCCCTCTAGAGCCCAAGAGCCACAACTACTGAGCCCGCAGCTGCAACTACTAAAGCCTTAGAACCTGTGCTCCACAATAAGAGAAGCCAGTGCAATGAGAAGCCTGTATACCATACCACCATTTGCTGCAACAAGAGAAAGCCCATGTGCGACAAAGAAGACCCAATAAAAATTTAGAAATATGTATATTAAATAAATAAATTGTGGTTACCTTGGTGAGCTTTTCCATGTGTCCCAAGATTCCACTGGAGCCCAAGAGAAGGAGGTCAGTGTCAAGGGGAGAGTGTGGGGGTTGGTGAACAAACTGCCTCTGCACATACGTATAGTTTGGTTCTTAACTTCTGCTAAAGCTTAGTTTTGGATGCATGACTCATGACCTCCTAGAGTCTCAGTTACCTCCTCTGTGAGGGAGATGGAGCTAATAAGACTGACCTATGTTTTAGGATTTTGCAGAGGATTGGGTAAGATAATGGATGGAAAGAGTCTTGTAAAGTACTATACACATGCAAGGTATTATATTTAAGTAAGAGTTTAATAACTAATTTTACATGAAGATAATAATGCTATTTGATACTTAAGTTTTCTTTGCATTTCCCAGATTTCTGTGTTAGACAAGTTAATCCTCAATTCTATGTTATCTACTTTGTCAGCCAAAAGAGAGACTCTTGGTCTCCTCAGGAAATTTAGTGAACAATGAAACAGATATAAAGGCACAATTTGGATATTTCAAGTTCAAAGACTTGTCTAAAGTATTAACTTCTCATAGAGAGCTTCAGTTCAGTTCAGTTCAGTTGCTTAGTCATGTCCGACTCTTTGCGACCCCATGAATTGCAGCACGCCAGCCCTCCCTGTCCATCACCAACTCCCAGAGTTCACTCAGATTCACGTCCATTGAGTCAGTGAGGCCATCCAGCCATCTCATCCTCTGTCGTCCCCTTCTCCTCCTGCCCCTAATCCCTCCCAGCATCAGAGTCTTTTCCAATGAGTCAACTCTTCACATGAGGTGGCCAAAGTACTGGAGCTTCAGCTTTAGCATCATTCCTTCCAAAGAAATCCCAGGGCTGATCTCCTTCAGAATGGACTGGTTGGATCTCCTTGCAGTCCAAGGGACTCTCAAGAGTCTTCTCCAACACCACAGTTCAAAACCATCAATTCTTTGGTGCTCAGCCTTCTTCACATTCCAACTCTCACATCCATACATGACCACAGGAAAAACCATAGCCTTGACTAGACGGACCTTTGTTGGCAAAGTTATGTCTCTGCTTTTGAATATGCTCTCTAGGTTGGTCATAACTTTCCTTCCAAGGAGTAAGCCTCTTTTAATTTCATGGCTGCAATCATCATCTGCAGTGATTTTGGAGCCCCCCAAAAATAAAGTCTGACACTGTTTCCGCTGTTTGCCAGGTGTAATCATACAAAATCTCAGATGTGGTAGAGACTTTTTTTTTTTTTTCAGTTTATTATATAGGGATGATGGGCTTGGGGAAAAGATAACTTCTATTATTATTGATAGATATGCAAAGTGATATGATTATATATAATGCTGGCCCTCTGAGCAATTTCTGAGCAATTTCAGTTTCTGAGGGCAAGAAACGTTCTCACCTAATATTCTTCTGAGTAAGCACCAGAGGGCCATCAGATCAGAACAGACCTCTTCCTAGGAGCCCAACAACCTCTTTCCTGATGAGAATGATCCAGAACACTCCAAGTGTTGGAGGAACTGTGGGAAGCTCTTGATTGCAATTCAAAAACACTCTTTATCCTCTCAGGAATCAAGACACAGAGCACCATCACCCTAGTGCTGAAGCTTCTGGAGGTCCATGCATACCACCCCTGGAAGAGTGAAAAGAACCGTCGGCTTGACAACCATAGCTTCTCTTGAGAGCTGGCCTGCTGCTTTAAAGCTCGGTGACTTGTAATAGAGCTCTTAACTCCTCTGGGAATCTTGGCAAACCCTCTGTAAAGTGGCAATGAAAACTGTTCCACTTTGTTCACAAGGGTTTTGTGGACAGAGCTTTTAAAATTATAGTGTACAAAGGAATTGTTGGCACCAATTCTAACTCACTAGGGACCCTACTTTGCCCTCTCTGGGACCAGTGTCTGTAATATTATTATGATTATGTTATTATTTTCACATTACTATGGTGATTTCTAGGCACTAGGAAGTCTCTGACACCAAAGAAAATTGAAGGAAATTATTTCAACTTCACTGTTTTACAGGGTAATTGGGATGATTACAATGAGATACCAGCAATGAACAGTTGTCAGCTGTAGGGCCATGTGCACACCAGAGTTCAGAGGTAAGGGCCTTAATTAACAGGACTCTCTAGGCGCTTGGTGGTACCAGGATATGCACGGCTGACCTCTAAGTGGCTCCAGCCAAGAATGGCCCAGATCAGCAGCTACTGTCCTTTGATCCCCCAACCTTCAGAGCCTGCTTTTCCATTGGAAGTGACTCACCAGGGACTTTCCCTGGTGGTCCAGTGGCTAAGATTCTATACTCCCAATGCAGGGAGCCCACGTTCAATTCCTGGTCAGGGAATTAGATCCCACATGTTGCAACTAAGAGTTTGCATGCTGCAACTAAAGATTTCATGGCAATAAAGATTGATGATCTTGTGTGTTGCAATTAAGACCTGGAGCAGCCAAAAATTAATTAGTTAATTAAATAATTTTTTTAAAAGAGTGACTACCAGGCTGGGATGGGCCAGGTCCTAGGGACCTCTTAGAAGACATATCACAATGGGGCAGACAGGTAGAAAAGAGTCCCCCAGACAGTAACATAAAAGAATCTCACCAGAGTGTGGCTTTGGAGGGACTTAAAGGCAGGCAGCAATGGCTACCCAGGCCAGAGGCAGACCTCTAAAGTTTCACACAAGCCAGTGGGAAGGCATGGCATTTAGTGTCTGGAGACAGTTAGTGAGGAGGATCACAGACACTCATGTTCTGATGAACAGGAGAGCCCAGAGAGCCTCCGCCTCAGGGGCTGGGTCTGAGCAGGTTGAGGCACGGGGCAGACTCTGGGAAGGAAGCTCAGACAGAGATCAGACGAAGACCCAGGCACCATGGGATGAGATGAGGGCTCATGGGTGAAGTGAGGGCTCTGCACAGAAAGTAGAGTTAGCAATACAATTCTGGAAACTGAATTTTAGCCTAGAATGTAAATAGCAGCAAATCCCACAGATGAAACGCAGGAGACCGCTGGAGCCTGATAGGTACAGAGCAAAGACAGGCTGGGCCCTTAGGTGAAACGGCTGAAAGAGAGTTGGGAGTATAATGTGGCCAGAGGGGGGCTCTCAAGCCTCACTGTTTTAGAAGAAATGGTCACACTGCATGAGCTTGGGCCGGTGTAGCAGGTCAGGTCGTGTGATGCCAGGGAGACAATACAGAGTGAGGCTGGACAGGTTTGGTTAGATTAGATGTACATTTAACACAGGGGCGAGAAAGAGGCCTCGCTGGGTGTGACTGGCGCCAAGAAGAACTCAAGGGTCTACTATTTATTTCTATCATGGAGCTCTGGCCTTGCCCTTAGGGGACCTTCTACCAGGGGCCTTAGGCCTGGGGTAGCCAAGATGCTTTGCAAGGAAGAGATAGTCTTCCTCATCCAGTAAGGAGCCTTTAGTTTCTAGATCTCCTGTTTTATACTTCTTCATCAAGGCCAGGATCTCTGTGTTATGGCCAGTGGTTAGTTATTCCTAATATCCATTCTTTCCTTCTAACTTATTAGAAAATTGGTTTTGTTGGGGTTAATGGTATGCCCTGCTTGAAAACAAAATGAAACACACTTCCTAGCTCCTTAATGGATTGGAGTGACCTGTGATGTTCTGGTAAATCAGGTGTCTTCTTCCTGGGACAGGTTCACTGAGCACTGAAAGCTGAGTTGTAGTGTGCTTCTAGGGAAATGACTTGAAAAAACAGTGCTGACTGGATACGCAGGTTCCTTTTTGTATGCCCTTCTTTACCCCTTTACTTTTTCTTTCCCTCTTCTCTTTTTCCCTCTACTCCTGCTCTTTTTTCTTCTTGCTTCCTGCCTGGAACTCTGATGTGATTGCCAGAGCCACAGTAATTATTTTGAGACCATGAGGCAAACCTGAAGCCAGAAACCATGCTCTAAGGTTTGCAGAGCATCAGCAGCAATAGTCCTACATGTCAACCTCAAGATTTCACATGAAAGACTAAATCCTTATCTTATTAATGTCACGATAGTTGGGCATCTGCACTTTGCAGCTTAATCTTGTCCTGAGATCCATATTTTCTAGCTGGACCATTTAGGATAGGGGTGAGAGGTTGGATGGCAGGAGGAAGTGTCTCCTTCACTTTAGAATAGCTGTTGTATTTGATTCCCATGGATGGATGACATGGTTTTCAGTAAGGACTTCCTTGATTCAGTTGTCCTTTCCAGTTGGGGACTGGGAAGAGGTGGGCATTTGGGAGGAAACAGTGTCTGGAGGACTAGATAATTAGCATAGAACAAGAAGCAGCAGAAACTGCCCTGGCAGCTTCCTCCAAAATTCACCACCTGCCTGCTGCCCATCCCTTGGTCTGCCCAGAGAAGTCTGCTAATCTAAGATTCCATCAAACTTGATCAGTTTTCACATTTGGAAAGAATTCTGACAAGATATTTTTCTCCAAGATTCCAAAGTCTATGTTCCATAGTCTCTTGATATTACTTATGTATTGGAGGAGAAAATTGGCTGATTTGTTTAAATTAAGAACCCCTGGCCTGGAAAGTACCTGATATTTCCCCATCACATCCTGAGCTCCAGGTCTTCCCAACTTTTGAACATTTCGTTCTCAGGACCCCAGTCTAGACTTGCTAGTTCTCTACCAGGAAAAGTCCTGCTTTGTTGGGTTGAGGAATGAGGGGAGGAAACAGAGCAGAGATGCTAAAAGTTCCAAGGCTTCCTTAAATTTTCTGCAAGCCTTAGGTGACGTGATTGTATGTAGACACGTATTGAAGAACATGATTCGTCCTCCTCTTTTACGCCTGAATTAACATAATCATAATGTATAATAATGTATATTTGCTATAAATTATGTTTTCTGTGCAGGCTTTTACATATCACCTTTAAGCAGCCACAGAACCCCTTCTGGTCCTCTCATGTCTTCGAATTTTCTTCCTCTCCTTCCCCAACTTGATCTCCTGGGCCCTGGTGTCTGCCGAAGGCCCATTAAAGAAATCATTTCCCACCCTGCCCCCAACAGCACCACACACCTGGTAATAAATAATATGATCATTGCCTAACAGACACGCAGAAGAGTCCTGTGATAAATAAAGAGACTTCTCATCTCTCCACAGGCTCAGCAGCGGGGCTGGCAGAGGAGAGTTTGCTATTAAAGAACTCACATAGCCACAGGCAAATTCTCTCACTGCATCTCCTTGTGGAGACCTTTTCTTAAAAGCTGAGATTGCTCTGATGGTTCAAGGTGCTATTGAGCTTTAACCGGGGACAATTACAAGACTCCAGTCGCAGCATCTGAGGCGATGCTTGTGTCTGATAAGGTTGCTGGAGAAGAATGTGGAGGAGCGAAACCGATAATAGGTTGCTGAAAGGATGGGCCGAGGCCTCTTAGCCCAGAGCCTCAAGACAGAAGCAGTGACTGCTGCTGCAAGGCTTCCCCCCGCCCCGCCCCCAAATTCTTTTCCATTTTTATTGCATTAAAGAAACCACTCTCTAAACATGCACTTCAGAAATGATTTTTTTCCTCGCTCCAAGCTAGTAATACTCCTCACCAACTGATTTTATATCATGAGAGGTTTTCAGAATAATTCTGCTTTCTCATTCAGGTTTTTTTCTTTCCCTTTCCTTTTCTGTATTGAGAAAAACCAGAGAAGGAACAATTGTATTTGTCCCTTTCCTTTCTTCAGTTGTATGATGTTTCCATATAATTTTCTACCTTGCCTTATTCTTGGCTTTTAAAATCTTTTACAAAAGCCTCAAACAAAAAACTTGCAGCCATTCCTTTATGACATGTTTTTCTTTTTCTCTTTTCATTTTCCTTCCTGTCTGTTGTTTTTGGGCTCTCTCTCAATCAACCCCCCTCTCTCTCTTTCTCTCATTATCTTTCAGCTAGAATTTGGTGAAAGCAAATTCTAGGGTTCACTACATTTAGAAATTCAGGCTGTTACAGCAAACACAATTTAAAAACACAGAAAATGTGGATTTAGTCCAAAGGCAGGTTGTCTTAAAGTGACCTGGAATCAAGAGGGAGCAGAGATAGGGAGGGATTTTTTTAGTTTACTTTTCTCAGGGGGGCCAGAAGCCTATATTTCCTTCCTGGTCAAGGCAGAACAGATAAGACTAGATGCCAGCAGAATAGATGCCAGGAATAGGTTGGGGGTAGGGCAACACAGCTGTAACTTCCCCATTGTTTTTCTGTCTCACTTTTGTACTCCAAGAGAAGGAGTATGGGTAAGGCCTAAGAGTTCTCTGACTGTGACACCCAATTCCTTCCACATGTGTGTGGTAGGGAGTGGGGGAGGGCAGGAGGAGAGAAACACTAGTCAATCCAGGATGTTTTCCAGTCATGCTCTTCTCTCATCATTTAAAGCCGTATCAATGGGTGAATCAAGCTAATAAGCATATTTTACTCAAACTCAGAAGATGAACAAGGACTGGTTGCTGGTCTCCAGGAATGTAACCTTGGGCCCAAATTAACACAGATGAATCAATTATGGATTAAAAACACACAAAAATGTAATAGTCAGGTTCTGGTCCATGTAGTGAGATATACCAGGTGCTAATGGAACCAACAGTACAGGAAAATGGTGACGGCTTGAGGCTACCACCAACGACAAATTAAGCTTTGTCTAAGCCTTACAGGATGAAAAGATCTTTTCTTGACCATGGGCTTCCAGAGAAAAGCCAATGACCTCCAGGCCTCCCTTAAGGACTGTCTTCATGGTTACATAATGCTCACAACCTGCAACTTAGGAAGGTGAACATACATGCTTTCATGAGGCTACTTTCAATCCTGTTTTGAATCTCCATGAACACTTGCCCAGAACAGAGGGTACTGGATCTGACATCACTTCAGTGTTAATGGCTTCTGATTCCTCCCCACTGCATCCCACTAGCAATGAAATAATGTCAGACTTATTCCACACAACCAAGGCTCCAACGTGGGTGATGAGGAATCACAAGAAATCATCAGAGACCTAGATTGAGTCTTCACTGCTTGTAAATCACCAGCATCAAACTTGGGCAAATCCTTCCTCATCCCTGAGCTTCTATTTCCTAATCCTTGCTAGTAATCTGATTACATGAGACCTAATTAAAAGATGCTTACTCCTTGGAAGAAAAGTTATGACCAACCTAGAGAGCATATTCAAAAGCAGAGACATTACTTTGCCAACAAAGGTCCGTCTAGTCAAGGCTATGGTTTTTCCAGTGGTCATGTATGGATGTGAGAGTTGGACTGTGAAGAAAGCTGAGCCCTGAAGAACTGATGGTTTTGAACTGTGTTGTTGGAGAAGACTCTTGAGAGTCCCTTGGACTGCAAGGAGATCCAACCAGTCCATTCTGAAGGAGATCAACCCTGGGATTTCTTTGGAGGGAATGATGCTGAAGCTGAAACTCCAGTAACTTTGGCTACCTCATGCGAAGAGTTGACTCATTGGAAAAGACTCTGATGCTGGGAGGTGCCGGGGTCCAGCCCCGGTGGATCCAGGGTGATTCGAAGGTGGGGACAGAGTCGGCGTCTTTGGAAAAATACATATTTAATCACAGATATAGAGAGATTAGAAATGGATAGTGTAGTAGGAAGATTAGTGGAGAAAAGGAGGCTGAATAACTTGGATTACGTGGAATAGCATCCATGCTCCAGATGGGAATTCAGCCAGAAAAACGGGAGCAAGAAAGAAGCGACATGGGGGAATCAGTCTTTCCAGAAACTGATCCGATTTCTTTATTTTTGGGTTTGCTTATATACCTTTTGTTACACATAGGGATGAATACAGAGTCACGCGGGAGTCAGCAGTCCCGACCTTTGTCAAAATCAGGTGCTTCACATAAATGTATAAAAAAAAAGGTCTTAGGAATATTACATCATCTTCTGGCCATGAGTGAGACCTGCTGACATTTTATGATCCTTTCTTTCTGATAACCAAAAAACTTATTTCTTCCAAGGGTGTTTTTTCTTAAACCAGGCACCACCCTCCAAATAAAGTTACATTCCTATAGGATGAGGGTGTAGTGAGTTACAATCAAGAAAGGAATTTATTTAACCCAAGGTTAACATGATTAGTCTTAAAGGTTAATACTTATTTCTCCTATATGCTTAAAGGTTAATACTTATTTCTCCTATATGTTAGTTATATTCATTATAAGGGTAGGGAACATGGAGATTTAGCAGCAAACATCAGCCCAACAAATGAAAATCCTTTCACCAATGCTCCCCTTAAGATCTATTTAGTCTTAAGATATGATAAAGTTACATTTTTACATAGCAAGGACACAGTGATTTATAACAAAGTACAGTGATCTATTACAAAAGAGAAAATCCATTAACTCAAAAAGTCTAGTATTGCTAACATCAAAAACTACCATATTTCCTTTGCTATATTCCAAATACATTGATTAATATATTCCCAGGTGCCTAAGGATATGGAGGCCTGGCAGCAATCATTGACTCAATAAGAAGAAAAAGCCCTATGCTAATTAAGACTTTCAAAATACTCCAGAACTCTGTGCTGTTTATGGTTAAGAGGTAGTAAACAATCATGTGGCAGGAGTATGGATAATCCTGTCACACAAGCTAGTCTGTCAGCAGAGAGGTTTGACCTGAGACATCCTTGTCCCACCCAGCGCAGGGAATTAGCAGCAATTATTGACACAACAAATGAAGAACCCTTCACCAATATAATCCTAAGCAACCCATTATACTAATAATTTCTAACTCCCCAAAAGAATTTGCCTTTAGTAAGTCTAAAACATCTCATGCCTCTCAGGTTGGGAGGCTGTAAACAATCACATGTGGCTAGACGAACCTATACAGGTGGGCTAGATAACCTTCAGACGAGTCCGTAAGCTGAAACACTCTTTTCATGCCCAAGAATTTTTATTGCCTTGGAGCTGCACGTTTATTCCTTCTCCGAGAGAAACGGTTATGGGGGAGAGCCCCCCGTAAAGTCAGAGGTGTAGGTGAGAGCATAAAACAGACTCTGGTTTTGGGGTTAGATGCTTGGGAACAGGGGGTTTCCTGAGGCTTGATCACGCCTTTGCGTATGCCAAGCCTCGTTCCTCATGACCTTTGCCATGGGCGGGATTCCTCACGCTGGCCCCCAGCAGGGAGGGGTTGGGGGCAGGAGGAGAAGGGGACGACAGAGAATGAGATGGCTGGATGGCATCATGGACTCGATGGACGTGAGTCTGAGTGAACTCTGGGAGTTGGTGATGGACAGGGAGGTCTGGCGTGCTGGGATTCATGAGGTCGCAAAGAGTCGAACACAACTGAGTGACTGAACTGAACTGAACTGAAGATCCCCTTGGGCTGTAGCCCTCAAAACACTGATAGCCATGTCTGGGAGGTCAGCCACACTTCCTTGCCCTGTGACAACCTGTGGTGTTGAGGAGTTGGCAGTTGCAAATACTCCCTCCTGAGGTGCATGTAGATCCTCATTTCTAGTGTGGCCAGTAGGCAATGACCAAGGAGGCATCTAGAATTGGAGATTTCTAGTCATAGAAAAGCCTTAAACATTATTACGGTGAGAGCTGCCCTGGCCTCACTTGAAAGGGAAATATGGGACAAGAGCCCAAGAATAAAATTCCTACATTTTAAATTCAGGAATTTGGGGCAACAGGAAAGAAATGTGAAGGGACTCCAGCAAAAAACAAACAAACAAAAAATACAAAACAACAACAACAACAACAACAACCCCAAAACTATAGCTTTAAATCATTTTACAACAATTGGTCCTTTAAGTGGTGGACCTGGGGAGTGGATCAGCTACGTAATTTGTAGGGTCCAGTGAAAAATGAAGATATGGAGTCCCTTGTTCAGAAATGATTCAGCTTCTCAACTGAAAAGAGCAGAGCATTAAACCAAGCATGGGCTCCCTTGTAAGGGCGGAGCCTGTCCTACCACATGGGTTATATCCCCATGAAGCTGGCCCTGTTGGGTGCTCTCACAGGGGAGGTAAGGAAGGTGACTACTGGGCCAGCAGAACGAGGACAGTCAAGAGAGGTCATGTTGCTTACTTTGTGCAATGAACTCAGCCTAGCATCCAATTGACTGGGTTCCACACAGAGGGTGTGTATAAGCTTAAAATTTTCTGTGCTGTTTAGGTGATTATAATTAAAAGCATTTTCTTGTATTATTGTCCATTGCCTGACTAATCTCATGATTTATTTTTTGTTGTTTTTTGCTCAGAAGACAGACATCAAATATATAAAAATGTGCATATATTTTGGTCCATTTATTTCAATACAAAAATTATGTATTGGATTAATGTTCTAAGTTGTACTGAAAATAAGGACAATGCCCTTGGCTTCAAGGAGTAATGATGTTCAACCACTTGACAAAGCAAGCCCAGAAGTCCCTCTCCATTCAGATACTTTGTCAGTCATCAGATAGTGCAATTTTGTAAATCTGGACACAACAAATGGACTTCCTTTTAACCATAGTCTGTGGATCAGACCTGTGACATTTTCAGGCTTAGCATTCAGGAGTTTGGTAATTTGACAGAGATTCAAAGATGACTAAATTATTTTAGTGAAAACCCTTTGCTGAAACACAATTTTTTTTTCTGGTCACACCATGTAGCATTCGAGATCTTAGTTGCCTAATCAGGGATCAAGGCCATGCCCCCTACCTTGGAAGTGCAGTCTTAACCACTGGGCCACCAGGGAAGTCCCTGAGCACGCATTTGATTCATGTCTACAGGCTGGGGTTGAGCAGCCCACCACTCGATCATATCTGCCTTTTGCTGTGGCTTTGGATCACTTCATTTATCATTACCTACATAGTTCATGGGACTAATTCTGTGGTGCAGCAGTATTTACAAGGTAGGGGAATAATGAGGGACAGAGAATTTACTCCTCTAAAATACTAATGGATGAATGTGAGTCAAGCTTTTTACTTTTTCAGACTGTTAATCTCCAGAGCTTTTGCTGAACTTCTGTATCTGCATATCCGTGTCCTGGTTCCCTATCTCTTTTATTGGTTTATATTTCCTATTGTTGCTCAGATTTCAAATTAGTCTTGTATCTCTGGCCTTTCCCACACCAGTGGTGACAGGGACTCAGTTTCATACGCACCAAAGGAATCATCAGATTTCATATGCACACAGATCAGCATGTTTAAAATAAAAGAATGTATTAGCATAGTTTGTGTTTGGGTGGAGGGATTTGTGAAGAATGTTTCTCTTGTAAGTCAGTTAAACGGTTGGCATTCAAGTAGTTAATACTAATGTTAAAAGATACAATTTATAAATCCCATAACATTTCTAGATTTTTAAAAAAGATTTGTGAATTGATGTTTATCAAGAACTTATTTTTAAAGAGCTATGCATCTTTGGTGCTAGAAAACACCAGGAATTATATAATGTGAAGTGACTCTCAGAAAGCCCCATCTCCATGCATTAGATAGACTCTGAGACCCCTGTTTTGTTCCTCCAGGGTCTTCAGATCAAGCTTTCAACATGAAAGCCAATGTCAGGACTAGACAGTGGAGGTGTTGCTGCTGTTCAGTCGCTAGGTTGTCTCTGACTCTGTGATCCCATGGAATGCAGCATTCCAGGCTCCCCCGTCCTTCACTATCTCCCACAGTTTACAAAAAATTCATGTCCATTGAGTCAGTGATACTATCTAACCATCTTATCCTCTGCTGCTCCCGTCTTTTGCCTTCAATCTTTTTCAGCATCAGGGTCTTTTCCAATGAGTTGGCTCTTCACATCAGGAGGTTAAAGTATTGGAACTTCATTTTCAGAATCAGTCCTTCCAATCAATATTTAGGGTTGATTTCCTTTCAGTCCAATGGACTCTCAAGAGTCTTCTCCAGCACCTGTGGCTGATGGTCCTCAAGAAACAGGGACTTCAGTCCTACAAACCCAAGAAATTGAACTCTGCCACCAATCAGAATGAGCTTGCAAGTAGATTTACCCCTAGAGCCACCAGCAATGAAAGTAGGCTGCTGACCACGGTGATTTAAATCTTGTGAAACCTTGAGCACAGAAATGAGTTGAGCCCTGCCTAGAATTCTGACCCAGAAATCCAGAACTGTAAGCTATAAATAGATTTTGTCTCGAGTCACTAAGTTAGTGGTAATTATTACATAGCAGTAGGACACTCATATAGCCTGGCTACTTGCTTTGAAGGAGAAAGGAAGAATTCAGAAGGAAAGAACACACATTAATATCTCACTAAAGTGCCTGCCACAGCTGTATTGATACTTACTCTCCTACAGGGGAGAGAGATTGCTTAAACTGCGTTCAGGCTCATTGGCAAAGAATCCACCTGCCAATGCAGGGGAATCCAGAGACTCAGGTTCAATCCCTGGGTCGGGAAGATCCATGGGAGTAAGAAATGGCAACCCACTCCAGTATTCTTGCCTAGAGAGTCCCAGGGACAGAGGAGCCTGGAGGGCTATAGTCCACGAGGTTGCAAAGAGTCATGTTGGAGAGAACATCATTCTGGACACCTGTAATTACTCCTTAGGTGATAGTTCTGTAAATGGAGTAAAACAAAAGTATGTGTTTAATGATTTAGATCAGTAACTTCATAGCTTTCCAAAAGAGCTCTCAGTCACCATTTAGAAGATCACACACTCCTGCCAACACGAGTTTTAGTTGACTTTTTGTTTGTCTGTGTTTCTTTAAGTAAACTTTGTATTGAAATATGGCATGGTGTTAGTTTCGTAGGAATGGTTATTTGCTCCAACCAGATGTGTGTTCTCTCACAGTTCTGGAGGCCTGAAACAAAGACTTTAGTAGAGCCATGCTCCCTCCAAAAGCTCTGGGGCAGGGTCCCCCAACCTCAGGATCCAATGCCTGATGATCTGAGGTGGAGCTGACAATAATAGAAATAAAATGCACAATAAATCTGATGCACTTGAATCATCTCCATCCCACCCTACTCCTGCCCAGTCCATGGAAAAGTTGTCTTCCACAAAACCAGACCCTGATGTCAAAAAGTGTGGGGACCGGTGCTCAGCAGATCTTTCTGCTGTGGAGGAAAACGTTTTCTTCTCTTAGCTTCTTCTGACTGATTTAAGAATTAAATTGGCATGAGACAGATTAACAAAAGAAAGCAAACAAAAGTTTAATAATGTCCACATGGGAGAGACCCAGGAAAACTGAGTGACTCACTAAAATGGCTGAAGCCCTTCCCTTAAACACTATCTTCAGCTAAAGACAAAACAGGAGGTTGGGGAAGTGGATGGGGCTTCAAAGCAGAAGAAAGTGATTCTCAAGGAGATGGAAAAGCAAATATCTGGTAAATCAGTGTTTGCTGGCCCTGCAGGGACAATGGACACAGGTGAACCCTGATCTCTAGGCCCTGCCAGTGTCCCCATCTCACCTGGTCCATATTCTTTGCAGGTATCATTGGTGATAACTCTCTTCTGGGAAGAGGCCCTTTGTTTAAATTCTGTAGGTAGCCAAGGGAAAGGTAAAAAACAAGACTTCCTGAGTCTTCCAGTTCTTAAAAATAATCAGCCTAAAATAACCCCCACGTCAAAGAGACACATTTTGGGGTGGCCCATATTGCTCCCTGCTACAGCTCTATCTCTTTCCAGCTCTGTTGTTGTCATTCCTGGGGTCCCCTGGCTTGTGGACACATCACTCCAACTTCTGAATCATCACATTACCCTCTCCTCTGTGTGTCTGTTTTTATCAGTTCAGCTCAGTCATATCTGACTCTTTGCAACCCCATGGACTGCAGCACGCCAGGCATCCTTGTCCATCACCAACTCTTGGAGTTCACTCAAACTCATGTCCATGAGTTTTAAACTGGCTCATTATAAACTATGCATGTGCTAAAAGCCTTCACTCAATCAAGAGCATTTAGTGCTAGGGAATTTCCTTATGTCTTTTTTTCTTAAGCAAGTAGAAAAAATAATTCTCAGTTTTCTAGTTTTAAGACTTATTTTTTAAATTAAAGATTTTAAGCTGAGGATTTACAAATCAGCTATTAACTTTTAAGAGTTTCATCATAGTTTAAAAAATCATAATTACTTGAGGTAGGGGAGAGAGGGTATCTACTTTATTCCTAATGGAAACTCTACATATAGATGAAGTGTCTATATAAAAAATGGGAGCTGTGATTATATTAATACTGTCTAACTGATATTCAATAACTCACCCTTCTATTTCCTATTGTCCATATTTAAACACTTCAAAAAGAATTCTAATCAAGTGGAAATTAATAGAGGAAAGACTGGGGCTGGCAGGAGAAGGTTCTAATCCCACTATCTCTTAATATTTCAAAGTCTCTTTTATTTTCTTAATAAAAGGGCAAGAGAAAGAGAGGGGGAGAGAGAAAAGGGAATTAATCCAGTGCTCTGAACTGCCCTCTCATCTTATTGCTTTAAAGACATTCTAAGAGAATATCACACATGAGAAGGCTATTTTTGGCCAATGGCCAGCCTTTACTTTTGCTTCTCAACTTTTTTCCATCTTCCCTTCTTTCCCTTTATCTACCTGCCCTCTCTCCCCTATTTTCTCCATTCCTAAGACCTTCAAAGCCCAGTGAAGAGAGTGATATTTAAAGTCCAAGCTCTCGACATAACCTGTCTACTTCCCCCCTCCTTCCCCCACTCCATCACCTGTGGCCCTGCTCCTTCTAACCTATCTCATGCACCTCTGTCTCTGGGTTTCTGGACTTGTTTTTCTCTCATTTCCTCTATTTTTTCCTCTTCCCTCAAGTCCTAGTTATTCCTCAGGTCCCATTTCTGTGACAGTATCTCTATGTAGCTTCTTAAAAATAACAATAATAACAAAACAATAACAATAATAACAAAAATAACAAACCTTGAATATTATAATGAAAACTGCAAATATTTATGAAGTATTTCCAGTATCTTAGGCAACTTACTTGGGTTGTATCATTTAATCCTTTTAATAATTCCTTATGAGATTATCCCAACTTCATAGGTGAGGACTGGGACCAGAGAAAGGCTAGGTTAAATGTCAAAGGTCAATTAAGGCTTGAGTGGGAGAGTTGGAGGTAGGGTTCTAACATATTCATCGTCTCTTGTCCCTAATTGTGAAAGTCAAAACTCACATGGATTAGTGGTTTAAAGTTTTGTGATTATTTCATATGACAACATCAATTTTCTTAAGGAAAGAGAAAAACTTTGTGAAAAGGACAATTATATTTCATATTTGTTTGTATCTCCCCAGGTTCTTATTTGGAGTAGGTACACAGTAGATTCTCAGAAACTACTTAATGATAAAGGTATGGATTTTCCCTATGAACTTGATCATTTTCACCACAATCACTCAACTGCTGTGTAAACCCAATTTACGTGTTCTAATGCTACATGTTATCCTACTCTTCCTTAAAATTGAGCGAAATGAATCAAAGCTGAAACACTAGAAAATGTCTATCTAACAGATAATAATAGCAATGACTGATCAATTCACTCACACATTTAAGAAACTCTTTTGATCACTTTTCGGTGCCAGCTACTATTCTCGGCATTGGGGAATATAGAAGTAAAGAAAATATACAGAAAATGTTTGCCCTCATTGAGTTGCCCATATTCCAGTTGAAAGAAATAGATAAACAAAGCTATAGAGAAAAATGAAGCAGGAGAGGAGATAGGGAGTTGGTAGAAAAGAGAAAAGCTACAGTTTTACACAGAAAAATCAGGGGGAAACTCACAAACACAGACTGGAAGGAGATGAAGGAACATGGACGTCTGGAGGAAAAGCAAATATGAAGAGGAGAATGTGCCCGAAATGTCTAAAAAGCAGCAGTGAAGTCCAGGTAGCTCAAGGACCTCTAATCATAGAAGAGAAATTCTATCATTTAGGTATATGTGCATGTAAACCTTAATGAAAGTTGAATATAGACCCACATGGGCAGGCGGATCTCCAAAACCTAGACATGAATTTTATTCAGAAAGACAGGAAAGGTGTATAAATGCATTACTATTAAAAAAAAAATAGTACTGGAATGTTAGTGTTTTAGCCCAGGTTCCCTAGAAAGCAACATCTGAGTCAGCAATGAATAGCTGAGAGGTATAGGAATCGTTTCTGAGAGGTAAAATTCAAGGACAGAGAGGGAAGTGAGGCAGGGAGGAGGGGAAGCAGGTCAAGATGGCGGGTGATTCTGGTCACGTCTTCTCAGGAGCCTGGAAGAAGCGTAGGTGACCTCACAGGGGCAACTACAGAGCCATGCAGGGCCGCTCCAGAACCTATGTTTGGTCCAGTCCATGCGAGGGAGAAACAAAAGGAAATTTACAGGTGGGCTCCCTGTCATCACCTGTTTCCCACTGGTCAGATTTCATCTTGAAAGTAGTTAACCATGACTACCTACCCTTAACTCCTGAAATGAGCAGGACCATCCTCCCCTCACCCCCCGACCCCCCCTCCCCCACCACACACACACATACCATGTTGTCTACCTGCCTTTTGTCTATAAAAAAGAAAAACTTTAGCCAAAAAGTAAGTTAAATCAGAGAAGTGAAAAAATACAAAAGCAAAGAAAAGTAGTCAAACAAAACAATAACAGTTTAGTCATTAAGCAAAATCAACGACTTTTAGTTCCTCCTCAAAGACTATAGATAATGTTCTGGGCCATATGCTGTGAGTTGTTTTGTAGAGACTGAAACTCCCACCATGTGGGAGAAGTTAAACTACATGATGACCAGACTTGTAGCCATGACATACGCTGCCACAGTTCCAAGAATTGTCCTTAAGGAAATGGGAACAGACCAACGCTGGAACTGGAGATAAACTACCTAAAACAATTAAGATGATGCTGGTCAGACCACCGATGACCATTCTCAAGACGACTATCAGAACTGACTGCACTATTTCTGCATGTAGCCCCCTCACTATGCCTATAAAAGCTCTTGCCCACTGGTTGTCAGTGAGGGAGCTGGCTTTTAGACTGGAGTCCACCCTCTCCCCAGTTGCAGGCATCTGAAATAGAGCAAACTTTCATTTCCACCAATGTGGCCTCTCTACTGGTTTTTGACCAGCGAGCAGCCGGACCTCACTTTCCGTAACACTCCTGCTTGGGACTTCCAGGTTGTGAAGTCTGGCTCTTTTGTCCAGTTCCCATGCCTGTGATGTAGCATCTCCCTAAAGTCTAGAAATGGCAGAAGGGGACGGACACTAGACCTACTTCCGGTTAACCTGGATGCACAGCAACAGCTGAGGGGAATGACCCAGCATCCCCAGGCCAGCAACTGGTTGGCCACAGGCAGTGGGAAATGTGGAGTCTGGGTGGGCTTGGTAGGCAGGAGCAGCAACTGAGACAGAGCAAGTGACTGACGGCCTAGAGGTGGCAATGCTGAGGGATCTGAGAAGGCACAAAAGGTAGATCTGATATAATCAGTAAACAGCAATATTTATCAAAAGCAAATATTTATACAGCCCTAAAAACAAGTGACACAGGAGTCCCATTTCTCTGTTTGGGATAAACTGTGTAGGAGATTAGTGATATATATATCTATCTCACATATGATAGATATATCATTTATGGTATGTATATCTCACATACATATATCTCACATATGAGGTGAACATGTACATATATATATTTCACAATATCATATTGATAATGTGTGTGTGTGTGACAAGAGGAAGAGTGAAACATGGATTGGGAGAAGAACCATCTAGTTGTAACCAAAAAAATATAATAGAGAATGACATAGATTTGACACTCTCTTGGAAACATCCATTTAGCTGTACTGTTATTTCACCAGGTCAGTTTTGACTATAAGAATGTCCTATAGACATTAAAGCCAATGAAGTAGTATGGAAACCCAGGTCAGAGGATTAAAAAATTATAAAACAATTTAATTTAATATTAATCCCCTACTTTTTAAAATGGGCAAATGGGGGAAATCTATGGAGTTAATCATAGCTGAAAGAAATTGCTGTGTGAATATTACACATACCTAAAATAATATTTTTTTCAATTTTCAAATCACTTAGTTATTGGAAAGACATAGCTATAGAAGGAAGTAAAAGAGTTTAATTTAGTGAAATTCAGTATTATTTATAAAGTGAAGCAAATCTAAAAGGAACAAATATATATATTTATATATTATAAATAATATATAATATTATTTATTACATCCCTGGTAGCTCAGCTGGTAATCTGCCTGCAATGCAGGAGACCCTGGTTTGATTCCTAGAGAAGGAATAGGCTACCCACTACAGTATTCTCGGCTTTTCTAGCGGCTTTGAGAGAGACCTCGGTTCAGTTCCTGGGTTGGGAAGACCCCTGGAGAAGGGAACGGCTACCCACTCTAGTGTTCTGCGCTGGAGAATTCCATGAACTGTATAGTCCATGAGGTTGCAAATAGTTGGACATGAATGAGAAACTTTCACTTTTATATGTTACCAAGAATATCATAAAGGCAGATCTGCCGGGAACACATTTTTGGTGTCTGGCATGAGAAGCCTCTTTATAAAGGTTGAATTTAGACTTGTCTACATTCTCTTGAGTTGTTTTGCCCATACTTCCTGCCCCTGGACCTGAGACCTACACTCTGGCAACTTTTCCTTAGCCTTGTTCTAGTCTGCCTTCTCTCAGAAAAACAGTTTTATGAAAATTCGGTCAATGAATTTGATATGTTAAACTTCAATTTGGCATCATAGTAAGATCATATATTTGGTGACAACTTTCTCATGAAGAGGTTGCTCACAGAACTGGCAGCTAGACGGGCCTGGAGAGGGTCAGGCCCTTCATTTTACACCTGGGATGGTGATTGCATCAATGAAATTAAAAGACGCTTACTCCTTGGAAGGAAAGTTATGACCAACCTAGATAGCATATTTAAAAGCAGAGACATTACTTTGCCAACAAAGGTCCTTCTAGTCAAGGCCATGGTTTTTCCAGTGGTCATGTATGGATGTGAGAGTTGGACTGTGAAGAAAGCTGAGCACCGAAGAACTGATGCTTTTGAATTGTGGTGTTGGAGAAGACTCTTGAGAGTCCCTTGGACTGCAAGGAGATCCAACCAGTCCATCCTAAAGGAGATCAGTCCTGGGTGTTCATTGGAAGGACTGATGTTGAAGCTGAAACTCCAATAATTTGGCCACCTGATGTGAAGAGCAGACTCACTGGAAAAGATCCTGATGCTGGGAAAGATTGAGGGCAGGAGGAGAAGGGAACGACAGAGGATGAGATGGTTGGATGGCATCATTGACTCGATGGACATGGGTTTGGGTGGACTCTGGGGGTTGGTGATGGACAGGGAGGCCTGGCATGCTGCGGTTCATGGGGTTGCAAAGAGTTGGACATGTCTGAGTGAACTGAACTGAAGTCCAAGTCTGAGGAATAAAAAAAGACTCACCAATGCCTCATGACAGAGAGAAATGCCTCCTGATTTCTGTCAGTTTGCAATTCTAAATATGTATTTCACACACATATGAAATATGAATAAAGAAGTTTAAGATTCAATCAGAATGAATACCTCTTATGCTATTAACTGCTTTAGAAAAGGCAGAGGAACCAGAGATCAAATTGCCAACATCCGCTGGATCATCAAAAAAGCGAGAGTTCCAGAAAAACATCTATTTCTGCTTTATTGACTATGCCAAAGCCTTTGACTGTGTGGATCACAATAAACTGTGGAAATTCTTCAAGAGATGGGAATACCAGACCATCTGACCTGCCTCTTGAGAAACCTGTATGCAGGTCAGAAAGCAACAGTTAGAAGTGGACATGGAACAACAGACTGGTTCCAAATAGGAAAAGGAGTACGTCAAGGCTGTATATTGTCACCCTGCTTATTTAACTTCTATGCAGAGCACATCATGAGAAACGCTGGGCTGGAAGAAGCACAAGCTGGAATCAAGATTGCTGGGGGAAATATCAATAACCTCAGATATGCAGATGACAACACCCTTATGGCAGAAAGTGAAGAGTAACTAAAATGCCTCTTGATGAAAGTGAAAGAGGAGAGTGAAAATGTTAGCTTAAAGCTCAACATTCAGAAAACGAAGATCATGGCATCTGGTCCCATCACTTCATGGGAAATAGATGGGGAAACAGTAGAAACAGTGTCAGACTTTATTTTTCTGGGCTCCAAAATCACTGCAGATGGTGACTGCAGCCATGAAATTAAAAGATGCTTACTCCTTGGAAGAAAAGTTACGACAAACCTAGATAATATATTCAAAAGCAGAGATTTTATTTTGCCAACAAAGGTCCGTCTAGTCAAGGCTATGGTTTTTTCCAGTGGTCATGTATGGATGTGAGAGTTGGACTGTGAAGAAGGCTGAGCGCCGAAGAATTAATGCTTTTGAACTGTGGTGTTGGAGAAGACTCTTGAGAGTCCCTTGGCCTGCAAGGTGATCCAACCAGTCCATTCTAAAGGAGATCAACCCTGGGATTTCTTTGGAAGGAATGATGCTGAAGCTGAAACTCCAGTACTTTGGCCACCTCATGCGAAGAGTTGACTTATTTGGAAAGACTCTGATGCTGGGAGGGATTGGGGGTAGGAGGAGAAGGGGACGACAGAGGATGAGATCGCTGGATGGCATCACTGACGCAACGGACATGAGTTTGAGTGGACTCTGGGAGTTGGTGATGGACAAGGAGGCCTGGCGTGCTGCGATTCATGGGGTCACAAAGAGTTGGACACGACTGAGCGATTGAACTGAACTGAACTGAACAAACTAAAGTTTAGTAGCTTGAAACAAACTAAAGTAGCTTTAGTTTTTCATGCACAACTTCTGTTGATCGGGGCTTCAGGGGTAGCTTAAGTGGATGTTCTTGGCTCAGGCTCCCTCATCTTGCAGTCAGTATACCAGCTGGGCTGCAGTCATTTGGAAACTTACCTGGAACTACAGGTTTTCAGCTAACCCGCCTCCCTCATGTGGCTGCTGGCAAGAAGCCTCACCTCCTAGTAATAGGCTCCCTTATGACATGACAACTGTCTTCTTCCAGAGCAAGTGATGCAAGAGCAAGGTGGAAACCACAGCATTCTTTGACCTAGTCTTGGAAGCCACAAAGTGTCACTTTGGTCGCATTCTTTACAGGAGTCAGTTCTACTAAATGCGGGGTGTGTGTGTGTGTGCGGTGGGGGTTGCTACATAAACGTTTGAATACCAGAAGTAGGGGGGTTATTTGGGGGCCATCTTGGAGGCTGGATACCTCAATTTCATTGAATCAAAACTAGAAATTCCCTAACTTTTGAGACACACTCCAGTGTTAATAAATATCATTATCAAGAAATCCTATCATTAATCAGTTTTGTGGCCTTTCCATTTTTCAATCTGCTTTTTCACTTGCCACCATGTTTGATTCCTACAACAATCCTTGGCCAGAAAGGTAGGATTGCAGTTTCTGCTTGAGACATGAAGAAGCACAAGGACACAGGGATTAAGTAATTTGTTTAGAGCTACCCAGTGGTGGAGCTGACAGTTAAGAGTCCTCTTCATTGAGGTTCATGCCATTTGATCATATCATCCTCTCTCCTCCTTCTTGGTCATCTTTCTTCCTCCTGACCATTACCTATCATCAGTAAATACTTATGTCATGGCTCAAATTCTTCCTCTCTGCTTCACTTGACAGCATCCGCCATGACTTCGTGGTCCATGTAGATGAATCCAGTCATTATGCTGGTGTCTCAGTTCCTTGGCCTTCGCATCACTAGCCCTTCTCCACCCTAGCTATCTGTATCTATGATCACTTCACAGACTCTGTCAATTTGGAGGCTGTACCTCCAAATTCACTAATTCAAGCATCCAAGTTTCTGACTACAATCTCCTCTCCTTTCATCATAAATGTGATGGTTAATTTTATGTATCAATTTAGCAAGGCTTTGTGCCTAGTTGTTTGGCCAATACCAGTCTAAATATAAGGCTTCTCACGTGGTGATAGTGGTAAAGAATTTGCTTGCCACTGCAGGTAGATGTAAGAGACACGGGTTCGAGCCCTGGGTCGGGAAGATCCCCTGGAGGAGGGCACAGCATCTCATTCCAGTATTCTTGCCTAGAGAGTCCCATGGACAGAGAAACCTGGTGGGCTATGGTCCATAGAGTCACACAGAGTCATACATAACTGAAGCAACTGAGCATTCAGTCTATACATTGCTGTGAAAGAACTTTTTACTTCCCAGTGACATTAGAGGTAAAGAATCCACCTGCCAATGCAGGAGACACCAGAGATTCAAGTTTGATCCCTGGGTCCAGAAGATTCCCCTGGAGGAGGAAATGGCAACCCTCTCCAGTATTCTTGGCTGTAAAATTGCTGGACAGAGGAGCCTGGTGGGCTACAGTCCATGGGATCATAAAAAGTCATACATGACTGAACACACACACACACCCATTTAAATTGGTAGACATAAATTGAAGCAGGCTACTCTCCATAATGTGGATGGGCCTCATCCAATCAGAGCAAGGACTGAGGCACCATGATATAAAGGAAGAGAGAGAGAGAAATAAACAGAGGGAAAAGAAAAGATTATATTCATCCTAACTCCTGCCCATAAGAAACCACCAGATTAGTAGAGAAGATAGACCAATGCAACAAGTCGTTGAGGTGCAGTGCTAAAGGTGGATACAAGGGTAACAGAAGAGGTCATTTCCTTGGATAGGAGGTAGGGTCAAGAAAACTTTAATAGGCTCACATCTTGCAAGAGGGTGGGGGTGTCTCTAGCAAAAAGTGAGTCTTCTCTGACTCATGAGAACCAAAACACTAGGTGGAAAATCAAGGAAATTTTAGTCCCAAAACTATCACAGAGAAGCCATGCAAACTTGATTCACTCACTTTACCACTTCGAGCCTTAATTGTTTCAGCTAGAACAAAACGTTGTCCCACATGATGTCTGACTTTGCTCTGTTTCATGATTTGACAACACATTAAAAATCTTCTCTGTTGCTATTTACTTATCAGACCTTATCAGTGATCTCAAGCAGCTTCCAATTATAGCTTTGGAGGGGGAAAAAAATAAACATTTATTTAAGCTTCTTTGGTTATAGCATCTGTGAGCTTTACCTGCTCGAATGAAAATTTTCATGATTATGTTTACATTAGAATTATACCACTGACACATAAAATAGACCAAGTAAGTGTTCTTTTCTATGCTATGTTATTATCATCATTCCCATTTTATAGAAGAAAAAACTAAGAGTCAGAAAGAACAAAAAACTCCCATAACCTAACTTGATAAGTGAAAATAGGTTTTAGATAAAAACTGTGAGTTCTGAGCACCAGATTCCAAAGCCAGAGTTCAGGCTGGAATGTAGCTCTTTATCACCCGGAGGACAGAATGCTATAATTTTCCTTTCTTGGGATTTTCTTTGAACATCATCTCAGTGCAACAATTCTTACAGAATGTAATAGTACAACTTTCCTTTGACACCATCTCTGGGGAACTGATCAAGTCTTTCTCACCAATGGCACTGGTCCTTTTGGAAAAACAGAGTCTGAAATCAGTTATTTCACTCTGTAACAAGATGATAACTAGTTTAAACCTTTCTTCCTTGTTGAATGGGGACAAAACAGTCTGTCTTCTGGTTTTTCCCTCTGAGCTACATTTTGTCCAAACACTAGAGTGTAAATCGAAAAATTTTGCTCTTTAAAATGTTTCCTAAGTGTTCAGCCCCAGGATTCAGACTCTATTATACAGTTTGGGGGTTTTTGTTTGTTTTTCTGATGTTGAGATAAAGAAAACAAAGAAGTGACTTAAGTCCAATTGGGGGCTTTGAGAACACTTCCCACTCAAAGCATTTGCCTTGACCCCAATGCCATGACTAAGACTAAAATAAAACTTGTTTCCCATTGCTTTCAGGACTACCTCGAGTCTCTACCTTCTCACCTGAATTTCAAATTTTTCATTAAGTTCTTTTGCATTGGTGACTACATCTTGCTTCATTTTTATTTCTCACTGTGGAAATGCTTTATATTTCTGATTTAAAAAATGATATGTCTTCATTATGGAAAAATGAGTAATATACTAAAGTATGAGGTTATAGGTGAACAAAATCGAATGGAATCCCACCTTCTGAGGTATCCATCATTAACAAAATTTTGTTAGCCTTCTTTTAAAAAATATTTTATGGATTTGGTAAATATACTGTCTTGATAAACTGGTTGTCTTATATACAAATTTTTTGTCATGACCACATGTTATATAGTCTTTTACTTTTGTGTTACCATTTCCTTCCCTACAAATTCTTTCTCTCTGCTATTCCCTCATGAAACCAATGGAAACAACGCATATATATTTTCCAGAACTTTCTGCATGCTTATGTAACTATATTCAGACATAGGAACACATTAGACTTTCTTTGGCCATTTTTAAAAAGAATTCATGCTTTTCTGAACTTTTTTATCCATCTTTTATTCTATTAATGTGGTTTTGTTATTGTTCTTCAGTTGCTCAGTCGTGTCCAACTCTTTGTGACCTCATGGACTGCAGCAAGGACTGCAACCAGGCTTCCTTGTCCTTCACTGTTTCCCAGAGCTTGGTCAAACTCATGTCCATTGAGTCGGTGATGCCATCCAACCATCTTGCCCTCTGTCATCCCCTTCTCCTACTTCTTTCAATCTTTTCTAGCATAAGAGTTTTTCTAATGGGTCAGCTCTTAGCATCAGGTGGCCAAAGTATTGGAGCTTCATCTTCAGTATCAGTCCTTCCAATGAATATTCAGTTCTGATTTCCTTTAGGATTGACTGGTTTGATCCCCTTGCAGTCCAAGGGACTCTCAAGAGTCTTCTTCAGCACCACAGTTCAAAAGCATCAACTCTTCAGTGCTCAGCCTTCTTTATGGTACAACTCTCACTTCCATACATTGACTATTGGAAAAACCATAGCTTTGACTAGATGGACCTTGGTCAGCAAAGTAATGTCTCTGTTTTTTAATATGCTGTCTAGGTTGGTCATAGCTTTTCTTCCAAGCAGCAAGTGTCTTAATTTCATGGTTGCAGTCACCATCTTCAGTGATTTTTGAGCCCCCCAAAATAAAGTTTCTCACTGTTTCCACTGTTTCCCCATCTATTTGCCATGAAGTGATGGAACTGATCCCATGATCTTCGTTTTCTGAATGTTGAGTTGTAAGCCAGCTTTTTCACTCCCCTCTTTCACCTTCATCAAGAGGCTCTTTACTTCTTCTTCACTCTCTGCCATAAGGGTGGTGTCATCTGCATATCTGAGGTTGATATTTCTCCTGGCAATCTTGATTCCAGCTTGTGCTTCTTCCAGCCCAGCATTTCTCATGATGTACTCTGCATAGAAGTTAAATCAGCAGGGTGACAATATACAGCCTTGATGTATTCCTCTCCCAATTTTGAAACACTGTGTTGTTCCATGTTTAGTTCTAACTGTTGCTTCTTGTTCTGCATACAGATTTCCCAGGAGGCAGGTAAGGTGACCTGGTATTCCCACATCTTTAAGAATTTTCCACAGTTTGTTGTGATCCACACAGGCAACCTCCTCTTTTGTGTAGCCAATGAAGCAGAGTGAGTGAATGAAGTCGCTCAGTCATGTCTGACTCTTTGCGACCCCATGGACTGTAGCCTACCAGGCTCCTCCGTCCATGGGATTCTCCAGGCAAGAGTACTGGAGTGGGTTGCCATTTCCTTCTCCAGGAGATCTTCCCAACCCAGGGATTGAACCCGGGTCTCCCGCATTGCAGGCAGAAGTGGATGTTTTTCTGGAACTCTCTTTTTTTTTGATGATCCAACAGCTGTTTGCAGTTTGATCTCTGATTCCTCTGCCTTTCCTAAATCCAGCTTGAACATCTGGAATTTCTCAGTTCATGTATTGTTGAAACCTGGCCTGGAGAATTTTGAGTGTTACTTTGCTAATGTGTGAAATGAATGCATTTGTGAGGTAGTTTGAACATTCTTTGGCATTGTCTTTCTTTGGAATTGGAATGAAAACTGACCTTTTCCAGTCCTGTGGCCACTGCTGAGTTTTATCAAATTTACTGGCATATTGAGGCAGCACTTTCACAACATCATCTTTTGGATTTGAAATAGCTCAGCTGGTATTCCATCAGCTCCACTAGCTTTGTTTGTAGTGATTCTTCCTAAGGTTCACTTGACTTCACACCCTAGGATGTCTGGCTCTAGGTAAGTGATCACACCATTGTGGTTATTTGGGTCATTAAGATTTTTTTTGTTTAGCTCTTCTGTGTATTCTTGTCACCTCTTCTTAATATCTTCTGCTTTTGTTAGGTCCATATCGTGTCTGTAGTTTATTGTGCCCATCTTTGCATGAAATGTTTCCTTGGTATCCCTAATTTTCTTGAAGAGATCTCTAGTCTTTTCCATTCTATTGTTTTCCTCTCTTTCTTTGCATTGCTGACTTATGAAGGTTTTCATATCTCTCCTTGCTATTCTTTGGAACTCTGCATTCAGATGGATATATATTTCTTTTTCTCCTTTGCCTTTCCCATCTCTTCTCTCCTCAGCTATTTGTAAGGCCTCCTCAGACAACCAATAGTCCATAGTTCTTCAGGCACTCTATCAGATCTAATCCCTTGAATCTATTTGTCACTTCCACTATATAGTCAAATAAGGGATTTTATTTAGGTCACAACTGAATGGCCTAGTGGTTTTCCCGATTTTCTTCAATTTAAGCCTGAATTTTGCAATAAGGAGTTCATGATCTGAGCCACAGTCAGCTCCTGGTCTTGTTTTTGCTGACTGTATAGAGCTTCTCCATCTTTGGCTGCAAAGAATATAATCAATGTGATTTCAGTAGTGACCATCTGGTGATGTCCATGTATAGGGTCATATCTTGTGTTGCTGCTAGAGGGAGTTTGCTATGACCAGTGGGTTCTCTTTGCAAAACTCTGTTAGCCTTTGCCCTGCTTCATTTTGTACTCCAAGATCAAATTTGCCTGTTTCTCCAGGTGCCTCTTGACTTCCTACTTTTGCATTCCAGTCCCCTATGATGTAAAGGACATCTTTTTTTGCATGTTAGTTCCAGAAGATCTTGTAGGTGTTCATAGTAACATTCAATTTCAGCTTCTTCAGCATTAGTGGTTGGGGTATAGACTTGGATTATTGTGATATTGAATGGTTTGCCTTGGAGATGAACAAAAATCATTTTGTCGTTTTTGAGATTGCACCCAAGTGCTGCATTTCAGAATCTTTTTTCTGGACCATCTTGTTGGGGCTTCTCCTTTGCCCTTGGATATGGGGTATCTTTTTTTGGTAGGATCCAGCATTCTCCTGTTGATGGTTGTTCAGCAGCTAGTGGTAATTTTGGTGTTCACACAGGAGAAGATGAGCAAATGTACTTCTATTCCGCCATCTTAGTTTCCCATTAATTGATTAATATGGTTTATGTTTATATAAATGTATTTGAATATTCAAATAAAAAATAATTGATTTATATTATATTTTCTGGTTGTACTTTTTAAAATTCTTTATGTAATAAAGTATATTTGTTTATTATTTATTTAAAATTTCTGGATTTGCTATCTTGATTAAAATCATATTTCCAATCCAAGTTTACACATGTAATCTATTTTCTCTTTTAAGATTTTGTAGCTTTTCTATTTTACATTTGTCTTTTATCCATTTGTTATTTTTATATTGTGTAAAAAAGTAGTTCAACTTTACTTTTTCCCCCAAATGGATTGCCAATTGTGCCAGCACTATTTATTACAGTCAATTTTCCACTAGATTAAAATATCACTGTTTCTATATATTAAATTCTCTCACATATCAAAATCTATTTCTGGGCTCTTAATTACCTTTAAATGATTTATTTACTTTTTTTTTAACCAATATGGGACAACTTTTTAAACTTCCTCAAATCTTATAATAATTTTAGCCATTCTCAAATATTTATTTTTCCATAAAAATGTAAACTGATTCCCATACTCCCCCTTCAAAAACAAAAATATATTGATATTGGTTGAATAGATATTTTGGGGGTAACATTAAGTCTTCTCATCCAGGGGTATGGTATATCTTTCAGTTTGAACATATTTTGTGTCTTTCATTAAAATTAGATTACTCTATGAACATAGAGCTCCCTCATAGCTCAGTGGGTAAAGAATCTGCCTGCAATCAATGCAGGAGACCTTGGTTCAATTCCTGGGTTGGGAAGATCCCCAGGAGAAGGAAATGGCAACCCACTCCAGTATTCTTACCTGGAATATCCCATGGACAGAAGAGCCCTGCAGGCTACAGTCTATGGTGTTACAAGAGTCACACACAACTGAGCAACTAAACATACATGAACATATATCCTGTACCTTTCCTGTTAAATTTGTTCCCAGTAATTTGATATTCTTTGTCACTATATGGGTAGAATAATTTCTCATTTCTTTTAGTTCATTATAGCTGGCATATAGAAAAATCTATCAACTTTGTATGTTTATCTTAGACTACCCTACCTACTCTTATTAATAAATAGTAGTTCTTTCATGAATCTGTTGCTTTTATATGTGCAATAATATCAATAAAAGTAAATTTTGTGAAATATTTACTTAATTTTCTTTTATTATCAAATTTACTAGAACTAATGAAATGGGTTTAGTGTAATATAAAACTGAAAATGGTGTTAAGTTTTGGTAACTTATTTTTATTATGTTTAAGGAGTTTCCTTTTATTACTAGCCTAACAATTTCTTTGTTAGAAATAGTTGCTAAGTTGTGTTAACTGATTTTTTAAATTTATCAAAATAATCATATATCTACTTTATTTATTAATTAACTAATTCATAAATATCAGGTATAATTCTAGTATAAACCCTACTTGATTATAATACATTATTCTTTTTTATACTGCTTTATTCTCTAATATATAATATTTTACATATTTTTGTATTTGTCTTGATGCAAATGAGCTTGCTCTTTATAATTTTTTCCCCTCTATCACTTTATAAAGTTTTTGTGCCAAAAATATATTTATCTCTTAAAATGAATTGTAAGAGCTTTCCTTCTTTAAATGGTTTAGAATACTTTTTAATAATATTGAAATTATCTGATTGTTAAATTTATTAGCTAGAGCTCAGGTTTTTAAGCTTAGCTGGCATATCTCTTATCAACTTTACAATCTCTTCTTTTGTAATTGGTTTAAGTTTCCTACTTCTTCTTGGGTCAGAATTGGTAGTTTATATTTTGCTATGAATCATTTATTTTGAGATGAATGAAAACGAAAATACAACTTGTCAAAATTGCATTTTGAAATGAAGCTACAATAGTGTTCAGAGTGAAATTTGTGCCATTAAAAGCTTATTATTAGAAAAGAATAAAAGTCTCAAAAGTAAGAAAAAATAGTGAAAGTGTTAGCTGCTCAGTCATATCCAACTCTGTGCAACCCCATGGACTGTAGCCTGCCAGGCTCTTCTGTCCATGGAATTGTCTGGGCAAGAATACTGGAGTGGGTCAAACCAATACAGTATTGTAAAGTAAAATAAAGTAAAAAAAAAAAAAAGAATACTGTAGTGGGTAGCCCTGAGACTGAAGAAGGAACCCTCCAAAAGATCTATATAAATATAGTCAATTTTTGACAAAATTTTTTATTTTTGACAAAGATACAAAGGTAATTAAATGGGAGAAAGACTAGTAATCTCAACAAATGGTTATATTGGATATGCATGTGAAATTTGCATAATATATGGTAATAAATTTGCATATGCATATGAAAATAAAACCTTGATCTAAATCTTATAAACCTTGTATAAAGATTAACTCAAAATGGATCTAGACCTACATGCAAAAAATTAAACTACTTAATTTCTAGGAGACATCATAAATCTGCAGGATCTTCATTTAGCAAAGAGTTTTTAAATACACCAAAAGCAGAATCTGTAAAAGAAAAATCTACTATTAAAATGAAAAATTTTGCTCCACAAAAGACAATGTTAAGAAACCAAGAGCACAAGCCACAAAGTGGGAGAAAATATTTCCTAGTTACATATCTGTTCATGGAGTTCTCAAGGCAAGAATACTGAAGTGGTTTGCCATACCCTTCTCCAGTGGACCACATTCTGTCAGACCTCTCCACCATGACCCGCTCGTCTTGAATTGCTCCACAGGCATGGCTTAGTTTCATGGAGTTAGACAAGGCTGTGGTCCTAGTGTGATTAGATTGACTTGTTTTCTGTGAGTATGGTTTCAGTATGTCTGCCCTCTGATGCCCTCTTGCAACACCTACCATCTTAGTTGGGTTTCTCTTACGTTGGGTGTGGGGTATCTCTTCATGGCTGCTCCAGCAAAGTGCAGCCGCTGCTCCTTAGCTTGGATGAGGGGTATCTCCTCACCACCGCCCTTCCTGACCTTCAGCGTGGAATGGCTCCTCTAGGTCCTCCTGCACCCGCGCAGCCACCACTCCTTGGACGTGGGGTTGCTTCTCCTGGCCACCAGCCCTGGCCTCGGATGCCGCCCCTGGCCTCAGATGTGGGGTAGCTCTTCTCAGCAGTGACCGCTGACCTCAGACGCGGGGTAGCTCCTCCAGGCCGCCATCCCTGGCCTCAGACGTGGGGTAGCTCCTCTCGGCCATTCCTGCACTATCACAGCCTGGCACTCTAGGCCGCTGCCCCTGGTCTCGGACTTGGGGTAACTCCTCTTGGCCATGCATAGTGCGCGGGCCGCAGCCACCTGCGCCTAGTGATAGGATACTAAAAGAGGAACGCCCCACTTCAATAGGTGCCCAATATGCTACTGGAGATCAGTGGAGAAATAACTCCAGAAAGAATGAAGGGATGGAGCCAAAGCAAAAACAATACCCAGCTGTGGATGTGACTGGTGATAGAAGCAAGGTCTGATGCTGTAAAGAGCAATATTGCATAGGAACCTGGAATGCCAAGTCCATGAGTCAAGGCAAATTGGAAGTGGTCAAACAAGTGATGGCAAGAGTGAATGTCGACATTCTATAGGAATCAGTGAAGTAAAATGGACTGGAATGGGTGAATTTAACTCAGATGACCATTATATCTACTACTGCAGGCAGGAATCCCTTAGAAGAAATGGAGTAGCCATCATGGTCAACAAAACAGTCCAAAATGCAGTACTAGGATGGAATCTGAAAAATGACAGAATGATCTCTGTTCGTCTCCAAGGCAAACCATTCAATATCACAGTTATCCAAGTCTATGACCCAACCAGTAACGCTGAAGAAGCTGAAGTTGAACGGTTTTATGAAGACCTATAAGACCTTTTAGAACTAACACCCAAAAAAGATGTCCTTTTCATTATAGGGGACTGGAATGCAAACGTAGGAAGTCAAGAAACACCTGGATTAACAGGCAAATTGGCCTTGGAATGCAGAATGAAGCAGGGCAAAGACTAATAGAGTTTTGCCAAGAAAATGCACTGGTCATAGCAAACACCCGCTTCCAACAACACAAGAAAAGACTCTACACATGGACATCACCAGATGGTCAACACCGAAATCAGATTAATTATATTCTTTGCAGCCAAAGATGGAGAAGCTCTATACAGTCAACAAGAACAAGACCAGGAGCTGACTGTGGCTCAGATCATGAACTCCTTATTACCAAATTCAGACTTAAATTGAAGAAAGTAGGGAAAACCACTAGACCATTCAGGTATGACCTAAATCAAATCCCTTATGATTATACAGTGGAAGTGAGAAATAGATTTAAGGGACTAGATCTGATAGATAGAGTGCCTGATGAACTATGGAATGAGGTTCGTGACATTGTACAGGAGACAGGGATCAAGACCATCCCCATGGAAAAGAAATGCAAAAAAGCAAAATGGCTATCTGGGGAGGCCTTACAAATAGCTGTGAAAAGAAGAGAGGTGAAAAGCCAAGGAGAAAAGGAAAGATACAAGCATCTGAATGCAGAGTTTCAAAGAATAGCAAGAAGAGATAAGAAAGCCTTCTTCAGTGATCAATGCAAAGAAATAGAGGAAAACAACAGAATAGGAAAGACTAGAGATCTCTTCAAGGAAATTAGAGGTACCAAGGGAACATTTCATGCAACGATGGGCTTGATAAAGGACAGAAATGGTCTGGACCTAACAGAAGCAGAAGATATTAAGAAGCGGTGGCAAGAATACACAGAAGAACTGTACAAAAAGATCTTCATGACCCAGATAATCATGATCGTGTGATCACTCACCTAGAGCCAGACATCCTGGAATGTGAAGTCAAGTGGTCCTTAGAAAGCATCACTACGAACAAAGCTAGTGGAGGTGATGAAATTCCAGTTGAGCTATTTCAAATCCTGAAAGATGATGCTGTGAAAGTGCTGCACTCAATATGCCAGCAAATTTGGAAAACTCAGCAGTGGCCACAGGACTGGAAAAGGTCAGTTTTCATTCCAATCCCTAAGAAAGGCAATGCCAAAGAATGCTCAAACTACCACACAATTGCACTCATCTCACATGCTAGTAAAGTAATGCTCAAAATTCTCCAAGCCAGGCTTCAGCAATACGTGAACCGTGATCTTCCTGATATTCAAGCTGGTTTTAGAAAAGGCAGATGAACCCAGAGATCAAATTGCCAACATCTGCTGGATCATGGAAAAAGCAAGAGAGTTCCAGAAAAACATCTATATCTGCTTTATTGACTATGCCAAAGCCTTTGACTGTGTGGATCACAAGAAACTGTGGAAAATTCTTCAAGAGATGGGAATACCAGACCACCTGATCTGCCTCTTAAGAAACCTGTATGCAGGTCAGGAAGCAACAGTTAGAAGTGGACATGGAACAACAGACTGGTTCCAAATCGGAAAAGGGATAGGTCAAGGCTGTATATTGTCACCCTGCTTATTTAACTTATATGCAGAGTACATCATAAGGAACGCTGGACTGGAAAAAACCAAGCTGGAATCAAGATTTCCAGGAGAAATATCAATAACCTCAGATATGCAGATGACACCACCCTTATGGCAGAAAGTGGAGAGGAACTAAAGTGCCTCTTGATGAAAAAGGAGAGTGAAAAAGTTGGCTGAAAGCTCAACATTCAGAAAATGAAGATCATGGCATCCAGTCCCATCACTTCATGACAAATAGATGGGGAAACAGTGGAAACAGTGTCAGACTTTATTTTGGGGGGCTCCAAAATCACTGCAGATGGTGACTGCAGCCATGAAATTAAAAGATGCTTACTCCTTGGAAGAAAAGTTATGATCAACCTAGATAGCATATTCAAAAGCAGAGAGAGACATTACTTTGCCGACTAAGGTCCGTCTAGCCAAGGCTATGGTTTTTCCAGTAGTCATGTATGGATGTGAGAGTTGGACTGTGAAGAAGGCTGAGCGCTGAAGAATTGATGCTTTTGAACTGTGGTGTTGGAGAAAACTCTTGAGAGTCCTTTGGACTGCAAGGAGAGCCAACCAGTCCATTCTGAAGGAGATCAACCCTGGGATTTCTTTGGAAGGAATGATGCTAAAGCTGAAACCCCAGTACTTTGGCCATCTCATGGGAAAAGTTGACTCATTTGAAAAGACTCTGATGCTGGGTGGGATTGGGGGCAGGAGGAGAAGGGGATAATAGGATGAGATGGCTGGATGGCATCACTGACTCGATGGATGCGAGTCTGAGTGAACTCCGGGGAGCTGGTGATGGACAGGGAGGCCTGGCATGCTGCGATTCATGAGGTTGCAGAGTCGGACATGACAGAGCGACTGAACTGAACTGAGTTACATATCTCATCAGTTCAGTTCAGTTCAATCATAGTGGACTGATATTCAGAATACAGATCTCAAATTTCAACAAATAAACTAACAACCCAATTTTTAAAATAGGCAAAACAACTGAAGAGACACTTCACCAAAAAAGATCTGTGGATGGCAAATAAGCACATAAAAAATATGTTCAAGATCAGCAGCCATTAAAGAAATAAAAATTAAAGCCACAATGAGATATTATTAAACATCTAATAGAATAATTAAAAATGAAAACAGGAGAACAGAAAAACTAGCAGTACAATTGCTGAGGAATATTCAAGGCAATTAAAACACTCATACATTGCTGATGACATGGAAAATCATATAGTCACAGTGGAAAAGAGTTTGTTTTTTTCTCATTATGTTGAACATACACTTATCATATATCCCAGAAATTTTACTCCTATGTATTTACGCAGTGAAGGGAAAAAATATGTTCACACAAAACGGGCATGCAAATGTTTATACTAGCTTTATTCACAGTTGTTCAAACCTGAAAACATCACAGGTGTCCTTCAATAGGTGAATGGATAAACACATTTGGTACATTCATATAGTAGAATATTATCCAGCAATAAAAAGATGTAAACTATTGATTTATCTAACAACATGAATGAATCCTAAATGCATTTTGTTAAGAGAAAGAAGAGAGACCTAAAGACACATGGAATATAAATAATGTTCTTGAAAAGGCAAAATTATACAGAAAACAAAAAGATCAATCATTAGGAATGACGGGAGTGGTTGGTTACAAATACAAGGAAATTTTTGGATTGATGGAATTGTTTGGTATGGTATTGTGGTTGTAAATATATGGCTTCATGCCTTTGTGAACAGAGAAGGCAATGGCAACCCACTCTTGCCTGGAAAATCCCATGGACGGAGGAGCCTAGTAGGCTGCAGTCCATGGGGTCGCAAAGAGTCGGATACAACTGAGTGACTTCACTTTCACTTTTCACGCATTGGATAAGGAAATGGCAACCCACTCCAGTGTTCTTGTCTGGAGAATCCCAGGGATGGGGGAGCCTGGTGGGCTGCCGTCTATTGAGTGGCACAGAGTCAGACACGCCTGAAGTGACTTATCAGCAGCAGCATACATTTGTCAAATCCTATAGAACTGTACACCACAAAGACTTGATTCTACTATGCAAAGTTTTAAAAATGAACGAAGGTGTCCAGGAAACCCAACATAAAATGCAGACTGTGACAAATGAATCTAACCATTTTATGAATAAATGACTCAGCCACACTGAAGGGGCTAAGACAAAACAGGAACTGATCTAAGTAACTTTCCAAAGGAGGTTTTCATTAGATCCTGTTAGGCTAAAGAACTATATATCAACTTTGTACACTTCTTGGGCAACTTGTTTCTCACAAGCGTAGGAGTGAGCAATTATGAAACTACTATAATTACATGTGTAACAAATAAGTAAATACAGTGTAGATATTGAAAGGCAGGTTTATCACTGTTAAAGAAGTTGTGAGAAAACTAGGAATGCTAAATATGAACCCTCTTGTGCTGGCTTGAAGTTGAATGAACTTTCAATTTAAAAAAAAGTATGTATGTGTATGTGTATTTACATGTATATTTCCAATGAAATAAAAACTTACATTCACACAAAAACCTGTAGGTAAATATTTATAACAGCTTTATTCATGATTATTAAAATCTGGAAACAATTCAGGGGTCTTTTAACAAGTGATTCTATCTACATGTTTATCATCTGTCTACATAGAGGACATGTTATGTATGTATGTAGGTTAGTTAGTATATATCTAATTTCTAACTCTGTCTGAAAGCAGAGATAACCTAGTAGCAACAACCACAACTATTTCCCAGATCTTGATTTTGAAATACTATGCCTCCTTGGAGAAATGGTAACTAGAGTTCAAGGGTTGGGCCAAGAAAATATAACATAAATTTGTTGTTATGCCAGAAATTAAGAAAGAGCTAAATCTTTTTAAAAAGTAAAGTCAGTCAAAAGGATACAGAAACCAGCCTGGAAGAGCTCCCCAGTGGTCTAAACAATTTGAGCAAAAATGGATTATATCTTACAGAATAAAATAAATATCCATGGGCTGATACCAACACAAATAAATGACTGAATAAATAAATAAATGGGGAAGAAAAGACAACTTTTCTTTACAGAAGAATTCCAGTTGATAAATATAAATCACAAAGTATTGGGTTGGCCAAAATTTCATTTGATTTTTCCTCCAATTCTCAGGTGACTCAGTGGTAAAGAATCTACCTACCAAGAAGGAGACAAGAGTTTGATCCCTGCTTCAGGAAAATCCCCTATGGAAGGAAATGGCAATCCATTCTAGTATTTTTCCATGGACAATCTCATGGACAGGAAAATCTCATGGACAGAGAAATCTGGCAGGCTACAGTTCGTGGGGTTGCAAAGACTTGGACGTGACTTAGCAACTAAACCACCATCATGTATGGAAAAACCTGAATGAACTTTTTGGCCAACTAAAGATCTCCCTTTCCAAATATTCATTAATTTTAAAGGGAAAAACAGTAACGTTATTTAAGACAAACCGGTCAGACACCATCTTAATCATGGATCAAAGTTGTCATCACCAGTAACAAGACATATCAACATCCTGTACACACTGATATGATTCACTAAGAAGGGCACACCAATGCTCCTCAAAAGTGTTAATGTCAAAAAAGACAAGGAAAGAAACTGTCACAACTTGGAAGAGACTAAGAAAATCCAACAACTAAATACCAAGTGGTATCTTGGATTAGATGATGGAATAAGAACAATAAGGGATATTCTTAAAAAAACTAGTGGAATCTAAATAAAGCCTGTAGTTGAGTTAATAATGTTGTGCCAATATTAGTTTCTTATTTGTGATAATTGGGCTGTAGTCATGTAGAGAAGGATGGATGAAGGGTAGACAGGAACTCTGTCTCAGAGCCATCTTTGCCATGGAAATGGGATGGTCCTTCCAGAAATACATAAGCTGATACTGCCCTTTATTGATAGGATACACAGACTTCCAAGCATCAGAGCTCTTTTCTGATTCTCAGTTCATGAATCCCTCATCATTAGTTCTCAGGTGTTTATTCAGTCTGGAGAAGAAGTCCTACTCATGCGTTTCAGCAGGCCTGGTAGAACTAACTCTGGTTCAGATGCACTAGTCTCCATAGCTGCTGGTTCTTATAGTCTGATTCTCAAGAAAATTGATGGACAAATTGTAAGGGAAGCCAGCCAAAAATCTACAGGCATCACCTTCAAGACTCACCTAAGTTCCAAACACATCAACTAGATCACTCTTTTATGTTCAGTTTGTTCCAATGGGACATCACATTCCCAGTTCAAGAGGTCTTAACTTCTTAGAACCCACCTTTTCTAGGGAAGTAGATTGTATAAAAAATTTACCTTTCTAGATACTATTATTTATTATTATTAATAACCGCCTTGATACATAATGGTGGACAGGTTTAACCTTCTTTGTCAACTCCAGTTCACAAACTTTAAACATTAAACTTCATTTTGTATTCTACGTATCTTGCGGGTCTTACCTTAGACTAAGCCATGTCTGATTGTCATTCTTTTGTAAGTAACTGTTCTTTTCTCTCCAGCTGTATTAAAGATTCTCTCTTACGTATTCTGTAGTTTTGCTATAAGATGAATAAACAGACATTTTAATTTATTTTAAATATCATAATTCTATCTCTCATCAATGCAGAAAAATTCTCATCTTTTATCTCTGTAAATATTATTTCTTGTCCATTAGCTTGGTTCTGTCCTTCTGGGAGTCTAATTTTATCTGTGTTACTTCATGTTTGCCTCTTTGAATTACATTGTGAATAATTTTTCAGATTCACCTTCCAATTCATCAGTTCTTTATCCAACTATGTCTAACTAGCTTTTAAACCATTCATTATTTTTTTAAGCTCAAGTGTTCTGTTTTTGTTTCTGGAGGTTTGTTTGGTTCTCTTTAGAACCATTCTTCCTTCTTAGTCTTTTCTTTGACAGTCATAGGTTAAATTTCTTCTTTTGTCTCTTTAAATATTTATGTGTGCTTATTTTGTAGACTTCCTAGGTGGCTCAGAGGTAAAGAATCCACCTGCCAATGCAGGAGATGCAAGAGATGTGAGTTCTCTTGGAACTGGATTGGGAAGGTCCTCTGGAGGAGGAAATGGGAATACACTCCAGTATTCTTGCCTGGGAAAATCCCTTGGACAGAGGAGCCTGGCAGGCTACAGTCCACGGGGTCACAAAGAATTAGACAGGACTTAACAACTGAGCGCAAGCACATAAAATGCTGTGCCTGCTAATTAGGAAATCTGGTCTTTGTGGGATGATTTTACTATTTGTAGAAAGCGTAAGGAAACTCTCACTCGTGGTGCCTTTTCTCCTAAGGGTTCTATTTGTATTTTAATTGTTTGCTTGCATTTATTGACTTTCATATGGAGAATTATTAGAAGTCTGGGTTAAGGTACGTTCTTTGATAGAGTTCCTTGGAGAATTACCCACCAGAAAGCATTTTTAATTAAATGTTTTTTTCTTTTTTTGGCTTATATGTGTACTTCAAAATTTGACCCCAAACTTACAGAGTTTATACTATAAATTCCCAAGGAAGATACTATTTCCTTTATATTTCAAGCTAAGGAAACTGTCCTTTCTGTCTCCCTTTGTAGGGCACATTCCTTCCACCCCTACTTTGTCCTTTCCCTGAGTGTCATCCTTTGGGAAGGGGCTCTGATCTGACTTCCCACCTTGTGCCGACCTTAAGCTTTGTCCCTGTTCCCAGATCAGCCCTTGAAAATGGAAACTCTAATTTGCTTGGAATAAGCAGATATCCCAGGGCAGCCATTGGCTCACTGGCCATGTATTCTTCTGGATTATTGCTTTGTTATTATTTTCAGCTGTAAGTATTGTCCTTCCATTTGTCAGCTTAGCTATGAGTTAAACCTATGTATATTTAAATGTTTTATCCAGTATTTTCAGGTATTTTACACTAGAGGGGGTTTCAGAATATTTTAGTTCACTATATGCCCAGAAACAGGTATCTCCATCATGTTTATTTCTGTGTCCAACTTGTTCAAATTTCACATGCATATACAACTGAACAACTTATTTATTTTTATGTACAACTCTTAGATTACAGTCCTTTAAAGGACTCAGCTTTCCTTTCTGCCCATGTCCACACCCTTCTTCTTCTTTCCACTGCCCACCACTAAAATCTCTTAATTAAAATGAATCCAAACAGAACACAGTAATGTCTTCCATCAAAGATATATATGCTTATAAAACATCTTTGCTAAGATCAAAATAAAAGGTGCATTTTTATATTCAAAATCTTTTCCCTTTTCCAGCTCTGCTTCCAGTCTAAAAGTGGTAAAGGCATAGATCACATCTCTGGTAAATCAGAATAGCCAAAGATGGAATCTGAATACTTGAGAAATAATCATATCATTTCATCAGATAAAATATATCTATTCAGCAGATAGTTACTAAGCACCAGGGATAAAACAGCAAATGAGCCCTGCCCAACCCCCATCCCATGACACTGAGCATATGCAGTGTGCAATACTAACACACGCACAAGCAAAATCAGTTCACGTGTCCCAAAGCACTTGCACCAAGTTTAACTCCTGAGAGGTCTCCCCTCCATTTCCTTCCTTCCCTATTTCTTTCCTTCCGCTTCCCTAACTCAACCTTCACAGTGAAAAATCTGGAAGGAATCTTAACTCTCCCTGTAGCTGAAAGATTAAATAAAGTATACACAATAGCCAACAAAACTCGGCAAATCCCCCAGTTTTGCCCTTTTGAAAGGAAATCTCTTTTTCCTAAAGAAAGAGAAATTTTAAGTTGTATTCATTAAAAATGGCTGGCTGACACAGTTTGTATTTTTGAGAAAGTCAGTCTGTTTAATGTAATGCACTGTCCAATTTAAAAGAAGTGTTCCCTTATTAGGGATATGATCTATTCTTAGATAAATCATTGATTTATGGCTCACTGGGATATATATTTAATACTGTCAAAAAATGAAAGGACACCCTAAACTATCTGCAGTGCCACAGCTCCTCGCTCTGAAAAGGATCTGAGGCAGCTGAGACCCCTGGGTGTTAAATGTAATCTTTGCCTGGGATAAAAGCATGGAGAATTGCTGATCTTTATAAAAAGATCTGTCTCTACCCACTGCCTTCCTCCTCTCTCTTCTACCACAGTACAGTTCATCATCAGAAAACTCAGAATTGAAAACTAAGGGGGAACATAGGTTGTGTTTGTGTCATTTAAAAAAATCTGCAGCCAGACAGGACTCTTTCTTAATGCTTGCTAGAGGAAAGTTCATCACTGAAACAAATATAGCTTCTTGATGGTAATGGATAAATTTGACTACAGAAATAATGGAAAACCTATAGAGAAACAGGAAATATGTTTCCCCAATCTTACTGTTATCATCAATTGAATGAAACGTAGTACTGGCTGCCAAAAATAACTACATAAAAAACTCATGTAGCACCAATTCCCAATTCTTAGAGTCAGAACTTATGCCTTTATTTTCACTCTGAGATTTCATTCTTTTATCTGTATGGAATCGATGTTGATAACTTTCAGATCAACGACTTCTATCCTGACTTCTCACCTCCACAGAACACCCCCAATTTAAGGTCTCTTAATACTTTCCACTCGTATACTCAACTGACACATCAGGTTCAATGGAACCAAAACACAGCCTTAACCCCTTTTTCTTCATTTTCTTTCCAACTGAAATCCCTTTCAACTTTACCATTTTACTTAAGGGCACCAGAAATCTTCTGGTCTCCCCGTTAAGGAAATTTGAAGACATCTTTCACTTTGTTTTTTTTTTTTTTTAATTCAGCCCCTTTCACTGATTTGTCACCAAATCATATCATTCTTTTTATGAAATGCCCCTTGGATATACCCCCTTACTCTCCATTCTCATTTTTGTTTTGTTCAGTCACCAAGTGGTGTCCAACTCTTTGTGACCCTATGGACTGCAGCATGCCAGGCCTCCCTGTTCCTCACCATCTCCTGGAGTTTGCCCAAGTTCATGTCCGTTGAATCGGTGATGCCATCCAACCATCTCATCTTCTGTCACCCTCTTCTCCTTCTGCCTTCAATCTTTCCCAAGATCAGAGTCTTTTCCAATGAGTCAGCTGTTCACATCAGGTGGCCAAAGTATTGGAGTTTCCGCTTCAGTATCAGTCCTTCCATTGAGTATTTGGGGCTGATTTCCTTTAGGACTGACATTGCCAGCACTCAAACTCAGGCTCACACTGCTTCAGCCCTCACTTTATTTATTAAAAATTTATTTATTTGATTGTGTTGGGTTTTTCGTTGTAGCACACAGGTCTAGTTGCTCCACAGCATGTGAGATCTTAGTTTCCTGATCAGGGATGGAACTCATGTCCTCTGTATTGCAAGGTGGATTCTTGAGCACTGGACCACTGGGGAAGTTTATCCCTCTCTTTAAAAGGCTTTTTTTGCGGAGCTCTCCAGCTCCTGCTACTCCTGTCTCTCTGCCCCTTTCAATTATTTCTCCTGAATTTAATTCCAAGAACAACACTAAAGAGCTTCTTACTTCTGTCCCGAATTCCTCTGATGGACAACTGACATGAACAATCCCTACCTAACATATACAAAGTGAATTCTACTTCAGAGAAACCCCACTGGTTCCTGAGCTTATGTCAAGAGTTTCTGCTGTGTGGTCCTAGAATTTCAGCAATAGGCTCTGAAGGTCTGAAGAAAGCCATACAAGAATTCCAAACTCAAAACAGGCTGATTTTTATGTCATCTACTGGAAATAATGGACAATACAGTCTTAAAAACTGTAATTGCTTCTCATGCTTGTTATAGTGTTTTTATACAAACCGGAAAAAAATGAAAAGCTTCCATATGTATTAGAGTTCAGCAGCTTAAACTATCACTTCAAACAAACCTTAAACTAATTCTAATAAATAAGTTTGGAATAACTGACTGAATAAACATATTTAAGATTATGATAATTTTATGAGCACAGGTTTTATTTATATAAAACTTGCAATATATAATATTCACAAATTAGCAATCTGACTTTAGTCCTTTAAAATGTATTGTCGTTATTAATTATTTTATATTTCCACTTGAAAAAATTATTTTCACTCTTGGCCACAGAAGTTTTGGAAAGTATTTCTCTCCAAAGGAAAGTCATCTTTGATACAAAATAGGACAATCATGACTGGGAGATGTGGGTTAATGATGAGTAAACACCATGCATAAATATTAACCAAAATCAGAATCAAGGTTTGTGCAGGTTCATTTTGTTCTGTACCAACCTCCCAGCTTGACAACACATGTTCTTCACCACTCTCAACTATAAGAAATGCAAGTCTACAGTACACCATGCTTTCTATAATTTTGATGAAAATTCCCAGAACATGGTTGCATAACAGATGGCATTTCCAGGGAAAACTCCCCTTTGCATAAGTCTTTGCAGCGGAGTCGGCCTCCTGGAAGGAGAAGGCTAGAAGGAGGCCTCCTAGCTTCCTTCCTCCTGTATTTCTCTATTCCTATTTCATTTACTCTCATCCCCTCATCAAGCAGAGCAATGCAACTCTGCCCCTGAACATGCATGCTTCACTGTTGAGAGCATATAGCTTACTAAAGCCCTCCTATTACCAAGAAACACCCTAGCCCACAAGACAGGGAAATTAGAACTAATTTTAAAAAGCATTTTTATCCCTATAAACCTCCTGTATTATATCTGTCATGTGCTGCAAGTGGGCAAGGGGTTAGTTTAGATGATTTTGGCTTTGCACGGGTAAGCACACCTGTGCAGGTGGCATCAGGCTGCCTTTGCTGGCTGGATCACCTGTGGGGCAGGAAGCAGCACACTGTGGGTGGAACAAAGCCTGTGAGGGAAAAGAAGGAGACTAGAAGGCAGACGAAGACAGAAAGGACTGCACTCAATCTTTTTGAATACTTAAAAGTGGCAGATAAAAGGAAAGGGCACTGCTCCCCTGGTGGTTCAGATAAGAAACATAGAGAAGCCATTACGTTAAGGGGAGATGTGAGGGGACAGAACTTGGAGAGCTCATGTTGTCCCTCAGTGAGACCAGCAGAAGGCTGGGTTGGCTGCAGTCCCCAGAGAAGCAGGAAATAAAGCCTCACCGGACTGCCATCCCTCCCCACCATACGCACACACAACGTTGCCTGTGAGCCTTGTATGGGGAGTTTGAGACCCACAAACTAGTCCTGTCACCTTTTCTGAGGGCACAGATTTCTCACAGTTGTCTCAGGAGTAGCTTCTAGATGACAAGTCAAAAGTAAAATACTCAGGTGGAGATTTCACAACATCTAGCCATCTGTGCTGGTGAGTGAGTTGCTCTCTGTTGGTGTTTGGAGATAGGCAACTCAACTAATTACTAATTAATATTCATTTGGAATGAGAACCCTATGCTAATGCTGTGAAGACAAAGGTAAATTCACTTTCACGAATAACTTCACAGCAAATACAATTATTTCCACCTATTTCTTATGGATTCTGACCTTTCTTTTGTCTTCATTTTAACCATGACACTTATCACTCAAGGGAATTTTTTTTGGAATCTAATGTTTTCTCAAAAAAATTTTTAAGTGAGTAAATCAATTAAAACTAAATAAGCATTGTACTTCCTTGGCAGCCCAGTGGTTAAGACTCTACACTTGCACTGCAGGGGGCATGGATTCCATACCTGGTTGGGGTACTAAGATCTCACATGCCATGGGGGGTGGCCAAAAAATAAATAAATAAAAATCTATATAAACATGTAATAAACATATATGAAGAGGACCAAGACATAGTCCTTGCCTTGGGAAACTTGCACTGGATTGAGGGACATAGGTATACTCAAGGCAGACTGCCAAGGCAAATAAGAGTTCCACGGAGATCTGAAGGAAGGATTTATGGAGGAAGGAGCATTTAAGGAAGGAATAGAAGATGATAAGAAGCAGAAGAGCATGCCAGGCAGACAGGACAATGTATATGAAGCTCCTAAGTTGGACAAGAGTTTGGCTGGTTAGGAAACTGAGAGCAGACAGGAGCTGCTTGAGCAAGACACCAGAGGAAGGTGGGAGGCAGTGAAGTTGCCAGGGCGACTGAGGGGAAACCGCTGTGAGAACTGCAGGATGGTCAAGGTAAAGCTTACAGGAGAGAGGGCAGTCAGGCCACTGCATGTGTGCTCATAGTGTCTGACTCTATGTGACCCCCTGGACTGCAGCCCACCAGGCTCCTCTGTCCATGGGGTTCTCCAGGCAAGAATACTGGAGTGGGCTGCATTGCCCTCCTTCAGGGGATCTTCCAGACCCAGGGATCGAACCCCGTCTCCTGCATTGGCAGGTGGATTCTTTACCACTGAGCCACCTGGGAAGCCCCAGTTGGACCACATCATTCCTCACCTAAACAGCTGTGTCCTCATCTCCTTCTTAGGTGCTGCCCCAGGCTCCTCTGTTATTTTAGGAAACATTTTTGTGGGATCAATTACTGGTTAATTGGCTACTGGTCAAATACACTGGCCAGCTGATTTGTTTGGCTCTGAAGGCAATCAACTCTAGTGCCAATTTTCTTATAATTTCATTCTTTCATTTACATATGTATCAACTCAAAACTTATTAAGAAAAGTCGTTATCATGCCCCTATTTTGTCACTTCATCCTCACTTAATTTTTTTTCTTTATTGTTGCTGTTGTTATATAGTCATCTACCTCTACATGGTATCATCCATAGTTGGTCAAATTTAAGAACATTCCCATCAAAAGAGGCAAGAGGTCAGTTAGCAATAAAATCTCCATTCATAAGTTTCAGTAGGACAATCTTGGAATCCTTGTCATGATCTAAGTGGTAAAAACTTCCCAGGAATATAACCTATCAAATATGCAAGGTTGTTTATTTTAGAAAAGTGACTCGACATCAAAAGATACATACATTGCATATTCCATACACTATATTATTATATTCCATACACTGTCTTAATACAAATTGTACTATAAGACAAATTGTATTAAAAGGCAATGCTAGGGTGGAGTAAGAGGAAGAAAGGAGAAATGCTAGCTTTAAAATTCACCTAGAAGCAATAGGAAAATAAGAAATTGAAATACAAATCCATTCTCAATGAAATTATAGAACTAAAATCTCCAATCATGATACATGGGAAAATAATACCATGAAAATCAAGTACAGATGTGGAAGATGACTAGAGAGGATTCTAATGATTGCGGACCTCAGACACGGTTGCCAGAGACTGTTTCTTCAAGGCAGATGTCATACCCTGTATCGCAAGCCCTTGTTCAGAGTATTGAGAATGGGTGCTCAGAGTGGTGGCAGGGCATCCCTGAGTGAGGTTTAGCTGCAGGTTCTCAAGAAGCAGGGAGTGGCCCTCATAGAGGGAAGTTATATTTGAAAGATATGAATTGCCTATGAAGTGAGGTGAAGGAGAGGAACCCAAGGAGCAGCCTAGCAGTGCCAATCTCAGTCGATTGGGAAGAGAAAAGGGCAAAGAAGTCTCAGACCCAACCTTGCCCTATAGGGGGAGTCCTTGCAAACCTGGAAGAAAGAAGAAAAAAATCAGCAAAGAAAAGTAACTCAACAAATCTTTGCCATAGAGTAGCATGAAAACAGTGACTAGCATGATGGCAAAAATTAAAATCTTAAAGTAATTGTAATGAAGACGCAGGAGCTCAGAGTTGCAATTAAATGTTATCATTAGAACTTAAGAAGCAAGAGAAAGGGGGGAAAAAAACACTCAGCTTAGGAGAAGGGCTATCAAGACCATGTTTATGGAAGCTCTTCTCAGTAGAACTGAATGAGGCTGGAAGGAAGGGGACCTCCATTGATGGACCCGCCTCATCAGAAGTGACAACTTTGCCCTAAAGCAAATGGGTAAAATGGGGGAAAGGATATGAGCCAGGAGTCGCCAGAGAGGAGGTTATTACTTTGTTAGTTTGTTTTTTTAATCTGAAATTGAAAAAAAAAAAACAACTGAAATTGAAATTGAAATCATTTACTTTTGAGATAAATATTAATACACAATTATTAATTTACTTCTAAAATCTCATGCTGTGCAAAGTTCTTCTGTACTGAAAGATTACACTGTATTTGAATTTCAAATCAAACAAAAGAGCATTCATTTGAAAAGTGTTCTTCTATGCTTTCATAGTCTTCAAAAGGTAAAATGATATGACAGTCAGCAAGAAAAGCTGTGATTGCAGTAAAATTCTAGATCAAATATTTTCAAAATAAATGAGCTATAAATATAATAGTATTGAAATTGATGCAGGTAACTCTAATCAAGAAATTTTCTCTGCATTTTAAGAAACAAAAACAATGAAAAAACAAACCATAAGTGTTTTCTTGGAAACAACTGTAGCTTTTTGATTGATTAAAAACAACTGCAGTCAGAGTTTCACTACTGTCTAGAATGCAGAAAGTTAAATTGTGTGTCATTCCTGCATGAGTAGCTAAAAAAAGTCAAAATAAACCATAAAATAAACCTCAAGATCATAGCTTTTATTTAACCCAACAGAGATTTGAGATCCCAGGGCAAAAAGTATCCACAAATCCAGGTACCAATGGGCCCATCCAAGGAGAAACAGACATGAACACTGGATCATCTATGGCAGAGCCTTGGAGGAAGGGACCGACCATCCAAGAAGGTGAAAAGAATTCAAGCGAAAGCCAAGTGTGAGCTACGTGGTGATACAGAATCCCTAGGAACTACAAATATGAATGGAACTCACATTCATAAGCCATTCTCCACCGATCTCCACAGGGTCTCACATATACACAAAACCAAAGAAAAACAGAGCAAGAAGTGGGAGAGAGCTTCCCTCAGAGGTGCAACCTGGAAGAGAGGAGTGGCTGCTGCTGTGGGAAGTGTACAGAGCCAACCCAAATCTCTCCTCAAGGTGAAAACCAGTTGCAGCTGGTGAGGCGAGGTGGGGGGGGGGGGGGGGGTAAAACAATAAACCCTTTACTCATGGAGAAGGAGCAGTCAAGAGTTCTGGCAATTATGAATAAAACTGCCATAAATATTTGTGTACAAGGTTTTGCATAAACATAAGTTTTCATTTCTTTTAATAAATACCTACTAGTTGGACAACTGGATCATATGTAAAGTATGTTTAAAACAAACTGCCATCTGGCTTCCAAAGTGGCTGAACCATTTTGTTTTCCCATTCCAGTGGATGTTTTAACAAATAGTAGGATTCCTTGGTTTTATGTCTCAATTATCTGTATATGTACAAATCATATATATTTATATATTCATATATATTCTTATATATATAAATACATTCCTTGATAGCTCAGTTGGTAAAGAATCCGTCTGCAATGTGGGAGACCCCAGTTCAATTCCTGGATAGGGAAGATCGGCTGGAGAAGGGATGGGGCACTCACTCCAGTATTCTTGGGCTTCCCTTGTGGCTCAGCTGGTAAAGAATCAGCCTGCAATGTGGGAGACCTTGGCTCAGTCCCTGGGTTGGGAAAATCCCCTGCAGAAGGGAAAGGCTACCCACTCCAGTATTCTGGCCTGGAGAATTTCACAGACTGTATAGTCTATGGGGTTGCAAAGAGTCAGACATGACGGAGCAACTTGCACTTTCACTTCACTTCACATATTTATATACAAAGGTAAATTCATTTATATATATATCTTTATATAAAAACATATATATATACTCATTTTATATAAATATATAATACAAATATAATATACAAACATAAATTATATATTTATATAAATGAATATATATGTATACCACAAATATACCACAAGTTCTTTACTTCTTTATCCGTTAATCTATCAGTAGACACTTAGATTGCTTAGGTTGTCTCCAAAACTTGGCTACAGTTCATGCGGTTGCAGAGTTGGACATGACTTAGCAACTAAACAACAACAAATATCTTGGCTATTATAAATAATGCTGCAGTGAACATGGGGGTGCAGGTATCTTTCTGAGTTAGTGTTTTTGTTTTCTTTAGGTATATTCCAAGAGGTGAAGTTGCTGGATCATAAGATAACTCAATTTTTAACTTTTTGAGGATCCTTCATAGTGACGGTACCAACTTAACAATCACATCAGTAGTGCGTAAGTGTTCCGTTTTTGCTGCATCCATGATAGCATTTTTAAATCTATTGTCTCTTTGGTGATGGCCAAGAAGAAAAAATTATAAATGTAAAATTCTAAATAAAATAATAATTATTTACAGATATATTTCTTTTATCTAAAAACTTAAAGAATCTGCAGTAAAATGACTATAAATAACCAAAAAATTAAGTGAAGCAGTTGGGTAGAAACTTAGTATCCAGAAATCAAAAGTCATGATATATTCAAACTGCAACTATATAGAATATGTTGAGGTAAAAGGCCCCACTTTATAATAATATTAAAAAAAGAAAAAAGTATCTAGGAATAAAAGAGGAAAATGTGCAAGATCAAAACAAAGAAAAAATTAAATAGAAATACATATTAATAGAAAAATATACCATATTAATCATATATCATATTATTGTTTAATAAGAATCAAAAATTATAAAACCATTTCTCCCAAAGTTAATCTTGAATGTAATCTATATTGATCAAAGCATCAATAAAGCTTTTTTCTCTGGGGATAGATAAACTGCCTTGGGGCATAGACTTGGATAACTGATATTGAATGGTTTGCCTTGGAGATGAACAGAGATCATTCTGTCGTTTTTGAGATTGCATCCAAGTACTGCATTTCAGACTCTTTGTTGACTATGATGGCTACTCCATTTCTTCTAAGAGATTCCTGCCCACAGTAGTAGATATAATGGTCATCTGAGTTAAATTCACCCATTCCAGTCCATTTTAGTTCGCTGATTCCTAGAATGTTGACGTTCACTCTTGCCATCTCTTGTTTGACCACTTCCAATTTGCCTTGATTCATGGACCTGGCATTCCAGGTTCCTATGCAATATTGCTCTTTACAGCATCGGATCTTGCATCTATCACCAGTCACATCCACAGCTGGGTATTGTTTTTGCTTTGGCTCCATCCCTTCATTCTTTCTGGAGTTATTTCTCCACTGATCTCCAGTAGCGTGTTGGGCACCTAGTGACCTGGGGAGTTCCTCTTTCAGTACCCTATTATTTTGCCTTTTCATACTGTTCATGGGGTTCTCAAGGCAAGAATTCTGAAGTGGTTTGCCATTCCCTTCTCCAGTGGACCACATTCTGTCAGACCTCTCCACCATGACCCGCCTGTCTTCGATTGCCCTGCGGGCATGGCTTAGTTTCATTGAGTTAGACAAGGATTTGGTCCATGCGATCAGATGGGCTAGTTTTCTGTGAGTATGGTTTCAGTGTGTCTGCCCTCTGTTGTCCTCTCACAACACCTACCATCTTACTTGGGTTTCTCTTACCTTGGACATGAGGTATCTCTTCATGGCTGCTCAAGCAAAGCGCATCCTCTCCTCCTTACCCTGAACAAGGGGTATCTCCTTCCCGCCACCCCTCCTGACCTTGAATGTGGAGTAGCTCCTCTCGGCCCTCCTGCGCCTGCACAGCCACCGCTCCTTGGACGTGGTTAGCTCCTCCCAGCCACCACCCCTGACCTCGGAGGTGGGGTAGCTCCTCCCAGCCGCCATGCCTGACCTTGGTTGTGGGGTAGATCCTCTTGGCCACTGCCCCTCAGGCATGGGGTCCTCCCGTCCTCTGCCCCTGACCTCAGACGTGGGGTAGCTCCTCTCAGCCATGCTTGTGCGCCGTTGCAGCCATCCGCTCTTGTGGGCGGCTAATGTAAAAAATACATTAGGAGGATTGAAAAGAGTTATTAGGGTTAGAGTTACATTAGAGTTTCAATGTGATGTTCTCCATCCCAACACACACACACACACACACACACATTTAAGGAAAGTTCTTAAAAATCTAGGTACCCTTAAAAAACCTAGCTCATGATAATGAGAATATCCCAGAACATTCTAAGGTGACTTCTGAATCATCTACTGCTACTGCTACTGATAAGTCACTTCAGTCGTGTCTGACTCTGTGCAACCCCGTAGATGGCAGCCCACCAGGCTCTCCCATCCCTGGGATTCTCCAAGCAAGAACACTGGAGTGGGTTGCCATTTCCTTCTCCAATGCATGAAAGTGAAAAGCGAAAGTGAAGTCCCTTAGTCGTGTCCGACTCTTAGTGACCTCATGGACTGCAGCCTACCAGGCTCCTCCATCCATGGGATTTTCCAGGCAAGAGTACTGGAATGGGTTGCCATTGCCTTCTCCTACAAAAGGTGGTAATTAGTGGCAGCATAATTAAATATATTTGTAAAGAATGTTTTAACCAACATATAATACAGGTATAGAGAAATGCATGAGCTATGTGTGAGCTTAATGAATTTTGCCAAGTGAATATACCTGAGTTACTAGAACTCAGCTCAAGGAGAGAGCACTTCCAGGACCCCAAAAAGTTCCCCTCAAGCCCCGTTTCTGTCACTAACCAGACCTCCCCAAGGGTAACCACCATCCTGACTTCTAACATTGCAAGTTATTTGTGACTGTTTTGAAGTACATATAAAAGGAATCTTATGGCATGATGGATTTTTCTTTATGTTTTGTTTGTATCTGGTTTCTTTTGCTTAACATTATGTTTATGAGATTTATTCACATTGTTGCATACTGTACTATCTTTTTTGTGTTGCATTCCACTGTGTGACTGTCCAATTCATCCATGTTGATATGCATTCAGACTGTTTCTAGCTTTTGGCTATAATAATAGTGCTTCTCTGAATGTTCTAATACACCTCTGGGTGAAGATATGTAGATGTTTATGTTGGGTTTATATTTAGAAGTGGAAATTCACATAGGGTGTGTGAATATTTTAAATAAATATTACTAAACAGTTTTCCAAAATGGCTGTACCATATTCTCACCCTCACTTTGTATGATTAATCTTATATTTTAGCCATACTGATAGGTGAATGCAAAGCTATCTCACTGTAGTTTTTATCCGCATTTCTTTGAGAACTAATGAATTGAGTATCTTTTTAGTGAAGTGTCTGTTCAGGGTTTTTGTCCACTTTTACGGTGGGTTGAAAATAACTGGTTATTCTAAACAATTCCTCCGTTATTTATTTCTTTAAACCACTTTATTGGGGGGTATGCTTAGCATATAAAGAAATGTACTTATTTAATGTATGCAACTTGATGAGTTAAGTATATATCCATGAAACCATCACTACAATCTATGCCATCAATATATCTATTACCTCTAAAAGTTTCCAACTGCTCTCTTTATAATTATTATTTTTTATGTGTGTTAAGAGCACTTAGGACAAGATCACCCTCTTAGCACATTTTTAAAGTATATAATACAGTATTGCTTACTATTGGCTCTACATTGTACAGTAAATCTCTAGAACTTATTCATATTGTGCAACTGAAAATCTATACCTTCTGACTTATACCTTCTGTTTCTTTTCAACCATAATTATTAACTACCGATTATTTGCAAGGCACAAAGTCTCTTTTGTCATGGAGATTATATTCTAGTTGGGGTAAACAAAATATAAACATAAATAACTAGACAAAAAAATTGTTGCATGAAGAAAGACATTGTCAAGAGAATGAGAAGATAAGCCACACACTGGAAGAAAATATTTGCAAAAGATATATCTGATAAATGACTATTATCCAAAATAGACAAAGAACTCTTACAACTTAACAATAATAAAATGAACAACCTGAAAAACAGGCAAGATATTTGAGTAGATATCTCACCAAAGGAGATACACCTTGGCAAATACAGATGGCAAGTGAGCATATGAAAAAATATTCAACATCATACATCATTAGGGAATTGCAAATTAATCAGTGAGATACCACTGTACACCTTTTAGAATCACAAAACTCCAAAACCTTGACAACATCAAATGCTGGTGAGGATGTGGAGCTAAAGGAAATATTACCCACTGATGCAGAATGCAGAATGATATACACACTTTGGAAGAGAGTTTATTGTTTTCTTTCAAAATTAAACATATGCTTATCATATGTCTTAAAATCATGCTCTTTGGTATTTACCCAAACAAACTGAAAACATCAGCTCAGTTCAGCTCAGTCGCTCAGTCGTGTTTGATTCTCTGCGACCCCATAAATCGCAGCACACCAGGCCTCCCTGTCCTTCATCAACTCCTGGAGTTCATGCAGACTCACACCCATTGAGTCGGTGATGCCATCCAGCCATCTCATCCTCTGTCATCCCCTTTTCCTCCTGCCCCTAATCCCTCCCAGCATCAGAGTCTCTTCCAATGAGTCAACTCTTTGCATGAGGTGGCCAAAGTACTGGAGTTTCAGCTTTAGCATCATTCCTTCCAAAGAACACCCAGCACTGATCTCGTTTAGAATGGACTGATTGGATCTCCTTGCAGTCCAAGGGACTCTCAAGAGTCTTCTCCAACACCACAGTTCAAAAGCATCAATTCTTTGGCGCTCAGCTTTCTTCACAGTCCAACTCTCTCATCCATACACGACCACAGGAAAAACCATAGCCTTGACTAGACGGACCTTTGTTGGCAAAGTAGTGTCTCTGCTTTTGAATATACTATCTAGGTTGGTCATAACTTTCCTTCCAAGGCGTAGGCATCTTATAATTTCATGACTGCAATCACCATCTGCAGTGATTTTGGAGCCACAAAAAATAAAGTCTGACACTGTTTCCACTGTTTCCCCATCAATTTCCCATGAAGCGGTGGGACCAGATGCCATGATCTTCGTTTTCTGAATGTTGAGCTTTAAGATAACTTTTTCACTCTCCTCTTTCACTTTCATCAAGAGGCTTTTTAGCTCCTCTTCACTTTCTGCCATAAGGGTGGTGTCATCTGCATATCTGGGGTTAAGAGGAGCTATCCCACGTTGAAGGTCAGGAACGGTGGCGGTAAGGAGATACCCCTCGTCCAAGGTAAAGAGCAGCGGCTGTGCTTTGCTGGAGCAGCCCTGAAGAGATACCCCACACCCAAGGTAAGAGAAACCCAAGTAAGATGGTAGGTGTTGCAAGAGGGCATCAGAGGGCAGACACACTGAAACCATACTCACAGAAAACTAGCCAATCTAATCACACTAGGACCACAGCCTTGTCTAAATCAATGAAACTAAGGCATGCCTGCAGGGCAACCCAAGATGGAAGGGTCATGGTGGAGAGGTCTGACAGAGCGTGGTCCACTGGAGAAGGGAATGGCAAACCACTTCAGTATTCTTGCCTTGAGAAACCCAAACAGTATGAAAAGGCAAAATGATAGGATACTGAAAGAGGAACTCCCCAGGTCAGTAGGTGCCCAATATGCTACTGGAGATCAGTGGACAAATAACTCCAGAAAGAATGAAGGGATGGAGCCAAAGCAAAAACAATACCCAGGTGTGGATGTGACTGGTGATAGAAGCAAGATCCAATGCTCTAAAGAGCAATATTGCATAGGAACCTGGAACGTCAGGTCCATGAATCAAGGCAAATTGGAAGTGGTCAAACAAGTGATGGCAAGGGTGAACGTCGACCTTCTAGGAATCAGTGAACTAAAATGGACTGGAATGGGTGAATTTAACTCAGATGACCATTATATCCACTACTGTGGGCAGGAATCCCTCAGAAGAAATGGAGTAGCCATCATGGTCAACAAAAGAGTCCGAAATGCAGTACTTGGATGCAATCTCAAAAACGACAGAATGATCTCTGTTCATCTCCAAGGCAAACCATTCAATATCACAGTTATCCAAGTCTATGACCCAACCAGTAATGCTGAAGAAGCTGAAGTTGAACAGTACTATGCAGACCTACAAGACTTTTTAGAACTAACACCCAAAAAAGATATCCTTTTCATTATAGGAGACTGGAATGCAAAAGTAGGAAGTCAAGAAACACCTGGAGTAACAGGCAAATTTGGCCTTGGAATGTGGAATGAAGCAGGGAAAAGACCAATAGAGTTTTGCCAAGAAAATGCACTGGTCATAGCAAACACCAGCTTCTAACAACACAAGAGAAGACTCTACACATGGACATCACCAGATGGTCAACACCGAAATCAGATTGGTTATATTCTCTGCAGCCAAAGATGGAGATGCTCTATACAGTCAACAAGAACAAGACCAGGAGCTGACTGTGGCTCTGATCATGAACTCCTTATTACCAAATTCAGACTTAAATTGAAGAAAGTAGGGAAAACCACTTGACCATTCAGGTATGGCCTAAATCAAATCCCTTATGATTATACAGTGGAAGTGAGAAATAGATTTAAGGGTCTAGATCTGATAGATAGAGTGCCTGATGAACTACGGAATGAGGTTCATGACATTGTACAGGAGACAGGGATCAAGACCATCCCCATGGAAAAGAAATGCAAAAATGCAAAATGGCTGTCTGGGGAGGCCTTACAAATAGCTGTGAAAAGAAGAGAGGTGAAAAGCAAAGGAGAAAAGGAAAGATATATCCATTTGAATGCAGAGTTCCAAAGAATAGCAAGAAGAGATAAAAAAGCCTTCCTCAGTGATCAATGCAAAGAAATAGAGGAAAACAACAGAATAGGAAAGACTAGAGATCTCTTCAAGAAAATTAGAGGTACCAAGGGAACATTTCATGCAACGATGGACTCGATAAAGGACAGAAGTGGTATGGACCTAAGAGAAGCAGAAGATATTATGAAGATACAAGATACACAGAAGAACTGTACAAAAAAGATCTTCACAACCCAGTTAATCATGATGATGTGATCATTAATCTAGAGCCAGACATCTTGAAAAGTGAAGTCAAGTGGGCCATAGAAAGCATCACTACAAACAAAGCTAGTGGAGGTGATGGCATTCCAGTTGAGCTATTTCAAATCCTGAAAGATGATGCTGTGAAAGTGCTGCACTCAATATACGAGCAAATTTGGAAAACTCAGCAGAGGCCACAGGACTGGAAAAGGTCAGTTTTAATTCCAATCCCTAAGAAAGGCAATGGCAAAGAATGCTCAAACTAACTCAGAATTGCACTCATCTCACATGCTAGTAAAGTAATGCTCAAAATTCTCCAAGCCAGGCTTCAGGAATACGTGAACCGTGAACTCCCTGATGTTCAAGCTGGTTTTAGAAAAGGCAGAGGAACGAGAGATCAAATTGCCAACATCTGCTGGATCACAGAAAAAGCAAGAGAATTGCAGAAAAACATCTATTTCTGCTTTATTGACTATGCCAAAGCCTTTGAGTGTGTGGATCACAAGAAACTGTGGAAAATTCCGAAAAGAGATGGGAATACCAGACCACCTGACCTGCTTCTTGAGAAATCTGTATGTAGGTCAGGAAGCAACAGTTAGAACTAGACATGGAACAATAGGCTGGTTCCAAATAGGAAAAGGCGTACATCAAGGCTGTATTTTGTCACCCTGCTTATTTAACTTCTATGCAGAGTACATTATGAGAAATGCTGGACTGGAAGAAGCACAAGCTGGAATCAGGATTGCCGGGAGAAATATCAATAACCTCAGATATGCAGATGACACCACCGTTATGGCAGAAAGTGAAGAGGAGCTCAGAAGCCTCTTGATGAAAGTGAAAGAGGAGAGTGAAAAAGTTGTCTTAAAGCTCAACATTCAGAAAACGAAGATCATGGCATCTGGTCCCACCACTTCATGGGAAATTAATGGGGAAACAGTGGAAACAGTGTCAGACTTTATTTTTTATGGCTGCAAAATCAGTGCTGATGGTGATTGCACCCATGAAATTAAAAGACGCTTACTCCTTGGAAGGAAAGTTATGACCAACCTAGATAGTATATTCAAAAGCAGAGACATTACTTTGCCGACTAAGTTCCATCTAGTCAAGGCTATGGTTTTTCCAGTGGTCATGTATGGATGTGAGAGTTGGACTGTGAAGAAGGCTGAGCCTGGAAGAATTGATGCGTTTGAACTGTGGTGTTGGAGAAAACTCTTGAGAGTCCCTTGGACTGCAAGGAGATCCAACCAGTCCATTCTGAAGGAGATCAACCCTGGGATTTCTTTGGAAGGAATGATGCTGAAGCTGAAACTCCAGTACTTTGGCCACCTCATGCGAAGAGTTGACTGATTGGAAAAGACTTTAATGCTGGGAGGGATTGGGGCAGGAGGAGAAGGGGATGACCGAGGATGAGATGGCTGGATGGCATCACGGACTCGATGGACGTGTCTGAGTGAACTCCGGGAAATGGTGATGAACAGGGCGGACTGGCATGCTGCGATTCATGGGGTCACAAGGAGTCAGACACCTCTGAGCCACTGAACTGAACTGAACTGAACTGAACTGAACTCCCGGCAATTTTGATTCCAGCTTGTGCTTCTTCCAGCCTAGCATTTCTCATGATGTACTCTGTGTATAAGTTAAATAAGCAGGGTGACAATATACAGCCTTGAAGTATTCCTTTTCCTATTTGGAACCAGTCTTTTGACCACAAAAAATGTGCACACAAGTGTTTATAGCAGCTGGATTTATAATTGCCAAAATCTGTAAGCAACGAAAACGTCCTTCAGTAGGTGAATGGATAAATACACCAGTGTACATCAAGGCAATGGAATATTATTCAGTACTAAAAAGAAATGAAGTATCAAGCCTTCCAGAAGGACATGGAAGAAACTTAAGTACATATTACCAAGTGAAAGAAGCCAATATTAAAAGGCTACATATTGTATGACTCCAACTCTACAACAGTCTGGAAAAGGCAGAACTAGGGAGACAAACAGTCAGTGATTGTCAGGAGTCTAGGAGGAGGTAGGGAAGAATGTGTGGAACACACAGGATTTTTAGGGCAGTGAAACTATTTTGTATGATAGTACAATGGTAGATAAATGATATTACACATTCATCAAAACCTATCGAATGTATAACACCGAGTGAATTGTAATGTAAACTATGGACTTTCGTTGATAACTATGTGTCAGTACTTCTTCATTGACTGTAACAAATGTACCACTTTCGTTTGGGCTGTTCATAGTGGGAGAGATTTTGTGTGTGCGTGTGTGTGTGTGTGTGTGTGTGTGTGTGTGTGTAGGGGTATAAAGGAACCCTCTTTCTCTCCTGCTCCATTTTGCAGTGAACTGAAAGCTACAATAAAAAATTAGTTCTATACCAAAAAATACTAGGTGATGACCTGCTTCATTTTGCAGTGAACTGAAAACTACACTGAAAAATAAGTTCTATATCAAAATACTAGGTGATGACAATATTAAGAGACAATCAGAATGATGAAACAGAATTTGCTGATGGAGTGGGTGGGCTAGTTCAGAGAGTGAGGTCATGAGGAATTGATGTTTAATCTGAGATTGGAATGACAAGGCGTGTGCCATTTAGACATAAGGGTAACAGTGGTTCTGGTCCAGGAAAGGGTTGCAGCAAAAATGTTGAGTCAGGAATAAACTTCCTTCCAGAGAACAAAAACCTTGAATGTCCAGAAAAAGATGAAAAAAGCAGAGAAAGAATGGAAAATGAGACTGGGGAGGCAACAGGCATCAGGTCACATAGAGCCTATGGGGAAGGTAAAGGTATTAGTTTTATTCTAAAAGTCATTTTAGAGATGGAGAGTAAAGAGGAGGGGCAAGAATGGACGGATGCTTGCCTTTTCCAGTAGCTTTTCTTTCTACTTCTTTTCTAAGGACAAATCTTGGCAAATCCTAGGTTGATCCCAACTTAACTTATCGTTTGGTCTTTAAAAAAATTTAAAGATGAAACACTGCTCCTTTCAATTCAGAAATCCTGGATCCATTGCTCAAATCCTCCCTTTGATTATTTGCCTACCAGTCTTCTCCTTGAAGCTGAGTCTCAAGAGAAACTGGAGAAGGAAGGGATTATTCGTGCTGTTCTTCCCATTATAACAACTCATCTTTGCACACTTCTTGAGAATTCTTAACAGTTTTGCATTCACTCATCCTTGTGCTCAGATTCCCTAAGGAAAAGAAATGAAAAAAGACAAAATGTTTGTCTGAGGAGGCCTTACAAATAGCTGTGAATAGAAGAGAAGCAAAAGGCAAAGGGGAAAATGAAAGATATACCCATTTGTATGCAGAGTTCCAAAGAATAACAAGGAGAGATAAGAAAGCCTTCCTCAGAGATCATTGCAAAGAAATAGAGGAAAACAAAAGAATGGGAAAGTCTAGAGATCTCTTCAAGAAAATTAGAGATACCAAGGGAACATTTCATGCAAAGATGGGCTCAATAAAGGACAGAAATGGTATGGACATAACAGAAGCAGAAAATATTAAAAAGAGATGGCAAGAATACACAAAAGAACTATACAAAAAAGAGCTTCACGACCCAGATAATCACAATGGTGTGATCCCTCATCTAGAGTCAGACATCCTGGAATGTGAAGTCAAGTGGGCCTTAGGAAGCATCACTATGAACAAAGCTAGTGGAGGTGATGGAATTCCAGTTGAGCTATTTCAAATCCTGAAAGATGATGCTGTGAAAGTACTGCACTCAATATGCCAGCAAATTTGGAAAACTCAGCAATAGCCACAGGATTGGAAAAGGTCAGTTTTCATTTCAATCCCAAAGAAAGGCAATGCCAAAGAATGTTCAAACTACTGCACAATTGCAGTCATCTCACACACTAGTAAAGTAATGCTCAAAATTATCCAAGCCAGACTTCAACATTCCATGAAAAAAGAACTTCCAGATGTTCAAGCTGGATTTAGAAAAGGCAGAGGAACCAGAGGTCAAATTGCCAACATCCGTTGGATCATCGAGAAAGTAAGAGAACTGCAGAAAAACATCTATTGCTGCTTTATTGACTATGCCAAAGCCTTTGACTGTGTGGACCACAATGAACTGGAAAATTCTTCAAAAGATGGGAATACCAGACCACCTGACCTGCCTCTTGAGAAATCCGTAGGCAGGTTAGGAAGCAACAGTTAGAATGGGACATGGAACAGACTGGTTCCAAATTGGGAAAGGAGTACGTTAAGGCTGTATATTGCCACCCTGCTTAACTTCTATGCAGAGTACATCATGAGAAACGCTGGGATGGATGAAGCACAAGCTAGAATCAAGATTGCCAGGAGAAATATCAATAACCTCAGATATGCAGATGACACCACCCTTATGGCAGAAAGTGAAGAAGAACTGAAGAGGTTCTTGATGAAAGTAAAAGAAGAGAGTGAAAAATTTGGCTTAAAGCTCAACATTCAGAAAACTAAGATCATGGCATCCAGTCCCATCACTTCATGGCAAATAGATGGGGAAACAGTGGAAACAGTGAGAGACTTTATTTTTCTGGTCTCCAAAATCACTGCAGATGGTGACTGCAGCCATGAATTAAAAGATGCTTGCTCCTTGTAAGAAAATCTATGACCAATCTGGACAGCATATTAAAAAGCAGAGACATTACTTTGCCAACAAGGGTCAGTCTAGTCAAGGCTACGGTTTTTCCAGTAGTCATGTATGGATGTGAGAGTTAGAATACAAAGAAAGCTGAGCACAGAAGAGTTGATGCTTTTGAACTCTGGTGTTGGAGAAGACTCTTGAGAGTCCCTTGGACAGCAAGGAGATCAAACCAGTCAATCCTAAAGGAAATCAGTCCTGAGCATTCACTGGAAGGACTGATGCTGAAGCTGAAGCTCCAATGCTTTGGCCACCTGATGCAAAGAAATGACTCGTTTGAAAAGATCCTTATACTGGGAAAGATTGAAGGTGGGAGGAGAAGGGGACAACAGAGGGTGAGATGGTTGGATGGCATCACCAACTCGATGGACATGGGTTTGAGTGAACTCTGGGAGTTGGTGATGCACAGGGAGGCCTGGCATGCTGCAGTCCATGGGGTCACAAAGAGTCAGACACAGCTCAGTGACTTAACTGAACTGAACTGAAATATGCTCAGTTGCTAAGTTGTGTCCGATTCTTTGTGACCCCATGGACTGTAGCCCACTAGGCTCCTCTGTCCATGGGATTTTCCAGGAAAAAATATTGGAGTGGGTTGCCATTTCCTCCTCCAGGGCATCTTCGAGACCCATGGGTTTAACCTGTATCTCTTACATCTCCTACATCAGCAGGCAGATTCTTTATCACTGAACCACCTAGGAAACATTCACTACTTTATTTTTAATTGAAATAATGACTTTGTAGTAATATACTGTAGTCATGTATGGATGTTAGAGTTGGACCATAAAGAAGGCTGAGCACCAAAGAAATGATGCTTTTGAACTGTGGTGTTGGAGAAGACTCTTGAGAGCGCCTTGGACAGCAAGGTGATCAAACCAGTCAATCCTAAAGGAAATCAGTCCTGAGTATTCATTGGAAGGGCTGATGTTGAAGCTGAAGGGCCAGTACCTTGGCCACCTGATGCAAAGAGGTGACTCATTTGAAAAGACACTGATGCTAGGAAAGATTGAGAGCAGGAGGAGAAGGGGGCGGCATGGTTGGATGGCAACATGAGTCAATGGACATGAGTTTGAGCAAGCTGTGGGAGATAATGAAGGACAGGGAAGGCTGGTGTGCCAGAGTCTATTGGGCCACAAAGAACTGGACACGAATGAGTTACTGAACAATGACAATGACTTTGGTGTTCATTAACTACTTTTATGTTTATTGAAAAAGTTATACCTGTTTTTAAAAATTACACATGTTTGGAACTTCCTTGGTGGGAAGAATCCACCTTGCAATGCAAGGGACATGGGTTCCATTCCTGGTAATGAAACTAAGATCCCACATGCTGTGGAGCAACTAAGTCCATTAGCCACAACTAGAGAATCTGTGAGCCACAATGAAAGATCCCGTGTGACACAACAAAGACCCCACGTGTCACAAGTGAGACCTGACACAGCCAAAGAGATATTAAAAAAAAAAAAAACTACACATGTTCAACAAGAAAATCTGGAAAACACAAAAAAAGTTAAAGAAAAAAGTGAAAAGTGAAAATAATTTGTAAGTATCATCAACCAGAGATAACCCATTTTCTCTTCTTTTCCTTAGCATGTCAGAGAGGTTATTTTCCTACACATAGTAGGAATTTTATTTCATAAAATCAGTATTATATTTTATACCCTTCTTCTTAGGCTGTCTTTCACTTACAATAACTTACATATCATACATCTCTGGTAATTCTCAAAGAGGCTTGGTGTGACTGATATCATCATCTTTGTTTCGTTGCTGAGGAAACTAATATTCTGAGAATGTGAAGGTTCCCTGAGGTCCTGGGGGAGAGCTGTGATTGCAATTTTGATTTTCTAACCATGAGTCTAAAACTCCAGCAATTATATCCCAGTGACACACTACTACCACCACAAAACCCCCATTTATTACTGATTCTCTACCCTTTTACTATGTAAATTCCATCATGGCCTTCCCTTGCATCTAACTCTCCACTTTATTCAAAGCCAAAGCCAACAAGCCTACAATCTGGTTCCCATCGCCTCTCTGACTCTTTGACTCATCAATCACATCTCCCCCACCCTTAATCCACCCTGCCATAGCTTTCTTGCTACAACACCAGGCATGCTGGAAGCTTAGGGATTTATACTTCCTGTTTCCTTTACCCAGAATGCTTTTCCTCCAGATATCCACTTGACTCTCTCCTGCACTTTCTTCAGGTCTCTTCAGATGTCACACAGTCAATGAAACCCACCCCTTCCATCCCATATAGTGAACTTAAGCTTGAAACGACCTGGAACTTATCATCTGTATTGCCCTGCTTTGATTTCTCCTTGGTATTTATTATCACATGACCGGCTACATGGGTTTTCCAGGTGGTACAGTGGTAAAGAATGCACCTGCCAATGCAGAAATGGTCCCTGGGTCTGGAAGATCCCCTGGAGTAGGAAATGGCAACCTGCTCCAGAATTCTTGCTTGAAAAATTCCAGGGACAGAGGAGGCTGGTGGGCTACAGTTCATGGTGTTACAAAGAGTCAGATATAACTGAGAGAACAAGCACAGCACATACTATATAACTACTTGCTTATTTCTTTCTAATATTTGTTCCCCTTACACCTTATGCCCCAAATCCCAAAGGCAGAAACCTGTTTTCTGTTTTAATTGCAGTGCCTGGAACACATGAGGCCAGGCATTTTTTTCTTTCTTTGTTGAATGGTCTAGACTAGGTGACCTGCTCAGTGATTTATATATATTCCCATTCTCTGGGAAGTCTCTCTGGGAGTCCTCTTTATGAGACATGGTATTTCCAAGTTCAAATATACATATTTGTGATAACAACTAATCAGGTTTTAGTATCAAGGAGTTGTGCCAAGTTTAATACTTAAGAACTAAAAGTTACCTTTGACTTCAAGGGTCCAAAAAAAATTATGTTGACCCCTTTGCTCATTATTTGTTTGGATTACCATGAAATATGTGCAAAGATGGATATTGTTCTAGCACTGTACATACATACAGTGAACACTATTTTACCAAATAAATAAAAAAGAAACTCAACATCCTGGTTCAAGCACTCATTGATTATTTTAAAAATCTGCTTAAAAGTCAACCTCCACAGAGTCAGTCACCAAAGATTAAGTTGTTTGTTTAAATTCATCATTGTTTTCAAAGAAGTTGTGTGAGGATGCTTATTTGAGAGTCTTAGTGTAAAAAGACAGCAAGTATGAATCTTAAAAGCTTTATCCACATCCACTGAACAAAAACACTACTTTGGATAGCTCTAAATTGTCTTCCCTGGTAGTTCAGCAGGTGAAGAATCTGCCGGCAATGCAGGAGACCCTGGTTCAATTCCTGGGTCAGGAAGATCCCCTGGAGAAGGGATAGGCTACTCATCCCAGTATTTTTGGGCTTCCCTGGTGGCTCAAATGGTAAAGAATCTGCCTGCAATGCAGGAGACCTTGGTTTGATCCCTGAGTTGAAAAGATACCGTGGAGGAGGGCATGGCAACCCACTCCAGTATTCTTGCCTGGATAATCCCACGGACAGAGGAACCTGATGGACTACAGTCCATGGGGTTGCAAATAGTTGGATACAACTGAACGACTATGTCTATGAATAGTTACTGGACATCTCCGTACATAGCCTTGGCATCTTTCCTGAGCTCTCAGAGTTGATAATCTAATGGGAAAGAAGGTGTATATCGAAGTTGGTTGGCATATGATTAGATAACAAATAAAACACATTATTCTCCTTCCATCTTAGCCTCACTCCTGGCTCCAGGTTGACCTGGGCTCCTGGCTTACTGAGATCTCTGACTTGAAAAGGATTAAGTTTGAATAGTACTGCCCTGCTTCTAGCCTAATCCTCTTTAGGACAATAGAGGCTATAGAAGAGGGTATCTCATTTGTGCAGATGACTTAATTTAAACCGCTATTTATAAAGACTGACTTGGGCCAACAACAAAACCTCGGTTTTCTCTCATCCTGCGAGTAGGGCCACTCCTCATCCCAGAGTTCTCAAGACATGATATGTACCCACCGTCCAAGTAAATTTACACAAAATTGATTAACACTTCACTTGCATGTTATTGAACGTGATGTATGAGTTTTAAATCATATAGCTCATGACACTCAGTCAACAAAACACTAAAATGCCTCTTTTTTTAAATAATGATTTGGATGATGTCGCTGAAGTTTCCTAAATTATTGAGACTATAAACCAATTTATTAAATTTAGTGAAAAGTTACCATATTAAGTAAGATGACTCTTTTTCTATGCAAAACTTTCTTATGAAAGGTTAAATAACTTTCTCATTATTCTTTCAGTGTTTAAGATAAATGGTCTTGACTTGTCAGATAGATGATATTTAACTCAACACTCCACCAAAATTAAAAGGATCATTTGAGAAGTGGAAGAGGTGGAGGAAAGGCAGTTGAATGAAATAAATGGCACATTCATTTTTATTTGTGTGTGTTTAGATTCCCAACTAGACTGTAAGTGATCTTAAAATTATTAGTTTCTTCACCCTCCTCAGCTGTCCAACTCACAGTTTGATGGCTTTAAACAATGCACCACTAGAGAAGCACAGCCTGAAAAATGAATTTACTTTTGGAAAAACTTTGAAGGGACAATAGTGTATCTTCAGCTGTTGTCTGCTGCTATATCCTCCATTCTATTCTAATCTTCTCAGTACCCCTTCATTCTTATAAACATTTTAATGTTGTCTAGGGTCCAGGATCCCCTCTCTCAAAGAAAGAAAATTACTCATGGAATACCAACCATGTCCACATATTGTACAAGGCACTAGGCTTCTATAAAGAAAGCTCTTGCTAAAAGAGGTACACTATGTACATGATACATTAAACATTTATGCATGTTTAAAAAGGTACTGAAATACAGAGAAAGAAGTATTTATGATATGATTCTGACAGGTTAATTTGTACTCAAACATTTTCTTAAAAGTATCTAAGAAAGGTAGTAATTAACTCAGTGTTTAGGACCAGATTATAGAAAGTATAGAAACGTAACTGAGGAAGTGGAAGAATGTGTTGAGAGCAAAGGGAAGACATTGAAGGTTTGGCAACAGCAAATGAAAACCAAGTTTTCAGAAGAATAATCTGGAATTGATTTTAAGGAAAATCTGAATCTGGAAAAAAATCAGATATAAAAATAACACTTCAGTTTAGTTCAGTCGCTCAGTTGTGTCCGACTCTTTGCAACTTCATGAATTGCAGCACGCCAGGCCTCCCTGTCCATCACCATCTCCCGGAATTCACTCAGACTCACGTCCATCGAGTCAGTGATGCCATCCAGCCATCTCATTCTCAGTTGTCCCCTTCTCCTCCTGACCCCAATCCCTCCCAGCATCAAAGTCTTTCCCAATGAGTCAACTGTTCGCATGAGGTGGCCAAAGTACTGGAGTTTCAGCTTTAGCATCATTCCTTCCAAAGAAATCCCAGGGCTGATATCCTTCAGAATGGGCTGGTTGGATCTCCTTGCAGTCCAAGGAACTCTCAAGAGTCTTCTCCAACACCACAGTTCAAAAGCATCAATTCTTGAGCACTCAGCCTTCTTCACAGTCCAACTGTCACATCCATACATGGCTACTGGGAAAACCATAGCCTTGACTAGACGGACCTTAGTCAGCAAAGTAATGTCTCTGCTTTTCAATATGCTATCTAGGTTGGTCATAACTTTTCTTCCAAGGAGTAAGCGTCTTTTAATTTCACGGCTGCAGTCACCATCTTCAGTGATTCTGGAGCCCCCCAAAATAAAGTCTGACACTGTTTCCACTGTTTCCCATCTATTTCCCATGAAGTGGTGGGACTAGTACCATGGTCTTCGTTTTCTGAATGTTGAGCTTTAAGCCAACTTTTCACTCTCCTCTTTCACTTTCATCAAGAGGCTTCTGAGCTCCTCTTCACTTTCTGCCATAAGGGCGGTGTTATCTGCCTATCTGAGGTTATTGATATTTCTCTGGCAATCTTGATTCTAGCTTGTGCTTCTTCCATCCCAGCGTTTCTCATGATGTACTCTGCATATAAGTTAAATAAGCAGGGTGACAATATACAGCCTTGACGTACTCCTTTTCCTATTTGGAACCAGTCTGTTGTTCCATGTCCAGTTCTAACTGTTGATTCGTGACATGCACACATATTTCTCAAGAGGCAGGTCAGGTGGTCTGATATTCCCATCTCTCTAAGAATTTTCCAGTTTCTTGTGATCCACACAGTCAAAGGCTTTGGCATAGTCAATAAAGCAGAAATAGATGTTTTTCTGGAACTCTCTTGCTTTTTCCATGATCCAGCGGATGTTGGCAATTTGATCTCTGGTTCCTCTGCCCCTCATCCAAGGTAAGGAGCAGTGGCTACACTTTGCTGGAGCAGCCATGAAGAGATACCCCACGCCCAAGGTAAGAGAAACCCAAGTAAGATGGTAGGTGTTGCAAGAGGGCATCAGAGGGCAGACACACTGAAACCATACTCACAGAAAACAAGTCAATCTAATCACACTAGGAACACAGCCTGTCTAACTTGATGAAACTAAGCCATGCCCGTGGGGCAATCCAAGACGAGCGGGTCATGGTGGAGAGGTCTGATAGAATGTGGTCCACTGGAGAAAGGAATGGCAAACCACTTCAGAATTCTTGCCTTGAGAATCCCATGAACAGTATGAAAAGACAAAATGATAGGGTACTGAAAGAGGAACTCCCCAGGTCAGTAGGTGCTCAATATGCTACAAGAGATCAGTGGAGAAATAACTCTAGAAATAATGAAAGGATGGAACCAAAGCAAAAACAATATCCAGCTGTGGATGTGACTGGTGATAGAGGCAAGGTCCGATGCTGTAAAGAGCAATATTGCATAGGAAGCTGGAACGTCAGGTCCATGAATCAAGGCAAATTGGAAGTGGTCAAACAAGAGATGGCAAGAGTGAACATTGACATTCTAGGAATCAGTGAACTAAAATGGACTGGAATGGGGGAATTTAATTCAGATGACCATTATATCTACTACTGTGGGCAGGAATCCCTCAGAAGAAATGGAGTAGCCATCATGGTCAACAAGAGTCCAAAATGCAGTACGTGGATGCAGTCTCAAAAACGACAGAATGATCTCTGTTCATCTCCAAGGCAAACCATTCAATATCACAGTTATCCAAGTCTGTGCCCCAACCAGTAATGCTGAAGAAGCTGAAGTTGAACGGTTTTATGAAGACCAACAAGATCTTTTAGAACTAACACCCAAAAAAGATGTCCTTTTCATTATAGGGGACTGGAATGCAAAAGTAGGAAGTCAAGAAACACCTGGAGTAACAGGCAAATTTGGCCTTGGAATGCAGAATGTAGCAGGGCAAAGACTAATAGAGTTTTGCCAAGAAAATGCACTGGTCATAGCAAACACCCTCTTCCAACAACACAAGAGAAGACTCTACACATGGACATCACCAGATGGTCAACACCGAAATCAGATTGATTATATTCTCTGCAGCAAAAGATGGAGAAGCTCTGTACAGCCAACAAAACAAGACCGGGAGCTGACTGCGGCTCAGATCATGAACTCCTTATTACCAAATTCAGACTTGAATTGAGGAAAGTAGGGAAAACCGCTAGACCATTCAGGTAGGACCTAAATCAAATCCCTTATGATTATACAGTGGAAGTGAGAAATAGATTTAAGGGTTTAGATCCTATAGATAGAGTGCCTGATGAACTATGGAATGAGGTTCGTGACATTGTACAGGAGACAGGGATCAAGACCATCCCCATGGAAAAGAAACGCAAAAAAGCAAAATGGCTGTCTGGGGAGGCCTTACAAATAGCTGTGAAAAGAAGAGAGGCGAAAAGCAAAGCAGAAAAGGAAAGATATACCCATCTGAATGCAGAGTTCCAAAGAATAGCAAGAAGAGATAAGAAAGCCTTCTTCAGCAATCAGTGCAAAGAAATAGAGGAAAAGAACAGAATGGGAAAGACTAGATATCTCTTCAAGAAAATTAGAGATACCAAGGGAATATTTCATGTCAAAGATGGGCTTGATAAAGGACAGAAATGATCTGGACCTAACAGAAGCAGAAGATATTAAGAAGAGGTGGCAAGAATACACAGAAGAACTGTATAAAAAAGATATTCATGACCCAGATAATCATGATGATGTGATCACTAACCTAGAGCCAGACATCTTGGAATGTGAAGTCAAGTGGGCCTTAGAAAGCATCACTATGAACAAAGCTTTTGGAGGTGATGGCATTCCAGTTGAGCTATTTCATCCTGAAAGATGATGCTGTGAAAGTGCTGCACTCAATATGCCAGCAAGTTTGGAAAACTCAGCAGTGGCCACAGGACTGGAAAAGGTCAGTTTTCATTCCAATTCCAAAGAAAAGCAATGCCAAAGAATGCTCAAACTACCGCGCACTTGCACTCATCTCACATGCTAGTAAAGTAATGCTCAAAATTCTCCAAGCCAGGCTTCAGCAATATGTGAACCGTGAACTCCCTGACGTTCAAGCTGGTTTTAGAAAAGGCAGAGGAACCAGAGATCAAATTGCCAACATCCGCTGGATCATGGAAAAAGCAAGAGTTCCAGAAAAGCATCTATTTCTGCTTTATGGACTATGCCAAAGCCTTTGACTGTGTGGATCACAAGAAACTGTGGAAAATTCTGAAAGAGATGGGAATACCAGACCACCTAACCTGCCTCCTGAGAAATCTGTATGCAGGTCAGGAAGCAAGAGTTAGAAGTGGACAGGGAACAACAGAGTGGTTCCAAATAGGAAAAGGAGTACATCAAGGCTGTATATTGACACCCTGCTTATTTAACCTCTATGCAGAGTACATCATGAGAAATGCTGGACTGGAAGAAACACAAGCTGGAATCAAGATTGCCGGGAGAAATATCAATAACCTCAGATATGCAGATGACACCACCCTTATGGCAGAAAGTGAAGAGGAACTAAAGCGCCTCTTGATGAAAGTGAAAGAGGAGAGTGAAAAAGTTGTCTTAAAGCTCAACATTCAGAAAACGAAGGTCATGGCATCTGGTCCCATCACTCCATGGGAAATAGATGGGGAAACAGTAGAAACAGTGTCAGACTTTATTTTTTGGGGCTCCAGAATCAGTGGAGATGGTGACTGCAGCCGTGAAATTAAAAGACGCTTACTCTTTGGAAGAAAAGTTATGGCCAACCTAGATAGTATATTCAAAAGCAGAGACATTACTTTGCCGACTAAGGTCTGTCTAGTCAAGGCTATGGTTTTTCCAGTGGTCATGTATGGATGTGAGAGTTGGACTGTGAAGAAGGCTGAGTGCTGAAGAATTGATGCTTTTGAACTGTGGTGTTGGAGAAGACTCTTGGCAGTCCCTTGGACTACAAGGAGATCCAACCATTCCATTCTGAAGTAGATCAGCCCTGGGATTTCTTTGGAAGAAATGATGCTAAAGCTGAAGCTCCAGTACTTTGGCCACCTCGTGCGAAGAGTTGACTCATTGGAAGAGACTCTGATGCTGGGATGGATTGGGGTCAGGAGGAGAAGGGGACGACCGAGGATGAGATGGCTGGATGGCATCACCGACTCGATGGACATGAGTTTGAATGAATTCCGGGAGATGGTGATGGACAGGGAGGCCTGGCGTGCTGCGATTCATGGGGTCACAAAGAGTCGGACACGACTCAGCAACTGAACTGAACTGAACTGAAGGTGTTAGGAATGTGTGAGTCATAGTATTGGAAAGGTGAGAAATGAAAAATTGAAGAACTCCAGAAATAACCACAGTTGGTTCCCTTGATTGCTATTTAATACTGAGCTGTAATATAAGGTGAAACTCTATGAGCAAACTCTCAGAAATAGTTCAGGGCAGGGGAGTGCTGCAGGACTGGCATGTTGCCGTGCTTGGGTTGCAAAGAATCAGACATAACTTAGCAATTGAACAGCAACAACAACTATGAGGCTGAGAAAAACCCTACTAGGGAGCTGAAAGCTGAACTATTCCCAGAACACACTTAAGGCTGGGAGTTGTTCAAGTTCTGATCAGCCAGTGAAAAGACTTTGCTGAATGCCTAGGACATGACTTCAGAAAGAGCCAATATTTTGGGCTACTGGGACCAAGATCTCTCACCCCACCCAAAATCTTGAAGACCCCAGTGCTGGGATGTCTCAGGTCAAGTCACCTATTAGGCAAGGACACAACCTCACCCATCAGCAGAAAGGTTGCCTAAGGATTTCCTGAGCCCACAGCCACCTCTAGACATGACCCTGCCTACCAGAGGGCCAAGACCAAACTCTACCCACAAGTGGGCAGGCGCTGGCCCCTTCCCCCAGATGCCTGTACAAACCTCTAGACCAGCCTCACCCACTGGGGAGAAAACACCAGAAGCAAGAAAACTAAGATCCTATAGCCTGCAGAGTTTGAAAATGCAGTTCAGACCCTATCCTGGGACTAGGTGGCTCCTGGCCCTTGGGTTATGTGAGGAAAGTGGACTGCGAGGGTGCATAGGATATCTCCTACAGAGGGCCACTTCTACAAGATTGAGAAACATAACTCACCTACAACATACATACAAAATACAAATAGTACTGGGTGAAAGTTTGATGAGATACTCACATAATTGCTGACTACCTCCCCACAAATTACATATTATTTGCAAAAGGGGAATAGCAATTTAAAGTAGAGAAACCTGGGAGACATAACCCAAATAAGGTGATCAACGCTAACACTATTAATATTGGAACAAACTGAAATCATGTATTTCCTAATATAATGCACTGAGAAGGATTCAGCCTCCTGTCTACAGCCTTCTTGCCCAAGATTAAAAACCTGAATCTGATCATGAGGAAATAGACACAATCAAATTGAGGGATACTTCGCAAAACTAACTGTACTCTGCAAAAATGTATCAAGACAATGAAGGAAATCTAAAGGAGCTGTTCCATGTAAAAGTGATCTTCAGTTCAGTTCAGTTGCTCAGTCGTGTCCGACTCCCTGTGACCCCATGAATCACAGCACGCCAGGCCTCCCTGTCCATCACCATCTCCCAGAGTTCACTCAGACTCACGTCCATCGAGTCCGTGATGCCATCCTGCCATCTCATTCTCAGTCATCCCCTTTTCCTCCTGCCCCCAATCCTTCCCAGAATCAGAGTCTTTTCCAATGAGTCAACTCTTCGCATGAGGTGGCCAAAGTACTGGAGCTTCAGCTTTAGCATCATTCCTTCCAAAGAAATCCCAGGGCTGATCTCCTTCAGAATGGACTGGTTGGATCTCCTTGCAGTCCAAGGGACTCTCAAGAGTCTTCTCCAACACCACAGTTCAAAACCATCAATTCTTTGGCGCTCAGCCTTCTTCACAGTCCATCTCTCACATCCATACATGACTACTGGAAAAACCATAGCCTTGACTAGACGGACCTTAGTCAGCAAAGTAATGTCTCTGCTTTTGAATATACTATCTAGGTTGGTCATAACTTTTCTTCCAAGGAGTAAGCATCTTTTAATTTCATGGCTGCAGTCACCATCTGCAGTGATTTTGGAGCCCCCCAAAATAAAAGACATGAAAAATATCTGAACCAGGAAAAAGAACCTCATAGGAAAATTTTGGGACAAAAAGGACATTTGGGGTCAACTGATTAAATTTGAATATAGGCTATGAATTATATAATAATGTATCAGTGTTAGATTTCCTGATTTTAATAACTGCTACAGTGCTATTAAAGAATTTTCTTATTGCTAGCAAATACACACATCTTTGAGGCATGAAAGGGAAAAAACACTACACCAATGGTGAAGAATCATTCTTTCACTGTTATTATTATTGATAAAGTATCCAAGGTGATTTCAGGACAAAGTTATACTATGCTATTGCCTTTGGAGGATCCTGACATTTCTAAGGCCTTAGGTTGAGATGTATAGGGCTTTCCAGGTGGCTCAGTGGTAAAGAATCTGCCTGCCAATGTGGGAGATGTCGGTTCAATCCCTGGGTCATGGAGATCCCCTGGAGAAGAAAATGACAAACCACTCCAGTATCCTTGCCTAGGAAATTCCAAGGACAGAGGAGCCTGGCAGGCTACAGTCCATGGGATGGCAAAAGAGTTGGACATGACTTAGCAACTAAACAACAACATGTGACATAAAATTTACCATTAATTTGTACAAATTCTTGACTATAATAACAAGAAACCAGAATAAGCTTATTACTACAAATAAGCCTGAATTTAAATTTTAAGTTTTCTAAACACTGAAACTGGCCTAATTCAAAGTAGTCTAAACTATGAGAATTACTCTTGAAATCAACCAACAGTGAGAGTTTAGATGAGCTACAGAGAACAGAAAAGCTTTGAAATACTGAGGCATCCTCATATCTGATCCCATTTGATTTCAGGAGACAGAGAAAAGAGATGAATTATACTATGTTCCCTTAATAGTCTCTGTGCACAAACACCATCCATTTCTACCCCCATCTTCCTGCTCAACATACAAGTTCCTCCTTACCCCTATGAAACAATCACTGATCATACATGTTTTTGTTTTTAACCTGAGCAGCTATTGAATATTATTATATGATTTTTAAAGCCCAGACACACTGGTAAGAGTTAACAGGAATCCAAGATACTATCAAATATATTTAAACATGATGCTTGAGTGGTCTTTGCAGCTGGTAGGTTATACATAAAATATGTTCAGCCAGTGATAGCGTCCTTATCTAAAGACAGAAGCTAGCAAAATTTCATCCTGTGTGCTCTGTCAGATTGTTCCCTTGGACAGATGGCAGAAGACTCCCAATGACAAGTGTGAGATGCTATCTGAGTGTCATGGCAGTGGTTTTCTCATTGCCCTGGACAGAGTTCCCTGGCTACTCTCTTCATTTGAAGTGTGCAAATGAGTAGATGTGGATAGCAGAATGTGTGTGATCAATAAACTCATGTAATTAGACTCTAGCTGAAAGGATGGGTCTTATGAAAGAATTTTCATTAATGCTCGCCCTTTCTGCCTGGATGGGGGTTCACGTTGTCTCACTTTCTACTGTATTTTTCCCACGTGACAAAAGTAAAATGACAACAGAAATGATCAATTTTTAAAATATTGCCCACCTTGTCCAGAATCAGGCCTTTTACTTCCTCGACTCGTGGCACCATCTGGGAACACCCAAACTCAACACTCTCCTCTGAACACTGTCTGCCTTTATCTTATCTCATTTCCCTGCTGCTAAAAAGCACTACTACTCAGTGCATATGAACCCATGCATCCCAATGCAGAAGTTCCTCCCTTAAATCTCTACACTTCATCATTATTATACCCGCATGCAACATAAAACTGAACATCTTAATCATTTTTAAATGTGCAGTTCAGTAGTGTTAATCAAGCACATTCACATTCTTACGTAACCAAACTCCAAAAGTTTTTCCATATTGCAAAAGAAACCCTATACCCATTAAACAACAACTCCCCATCACCTTCCTGCCAGCCTCTGGCAACCACTACTCTACTTTCTATCTCTCTGAGTTTGACTACTCTAGGTACCTCATATAGTAGAATAATACAGTATATGTATTTTGTGTCTGGTTTATTTCACTCAGCATAGTGTCCTCAAGGTTCATCCAAGTTTTAGCATGTGTCAAAATTTCCTTTCTTTTTAAATATGAATCAAGTTTCATTGTACATATATATCACATTTTGTTTACCCATTAATCCTTTGATGGACACTTGGGTTGCTTCCACATTTTGGCTATTGTAAATAATGCTGCTATGAACAGGTGTACAAGTATCTCTTTGAGACTCTGTTTTCAATTTTCAGTTCTTTTGGGAACATGCCTCAAAGAGGAATTGTTGGATCATTTGGAAAATCTAGGTGGTTTTTTTTTTTGGTTTGTTTTGTTTTTTGAGGAAACACCAGACTGTTTTCCATTATGGTAGTGGCTGCATCACTTTTCATTCACAGAAACAGTGCTTCAATTTCTTTATATCTTCACCAATACTTGTTATTTTTGGTGACTTTCGGCTTCCAGGTGGTGCTAGTGGAGAAGGCAATGGCAACCCACTCCAGTACTCTTGCCTGGAAAATCCCATAGATGGAGGAGCCTGGTGGGCTGCAGTCCATGGGGTCACAAGGAGTTGGACATGACTGAAGCGACTTAGCACTTAACCTTGTTTTTGATAGCAGTTACATTAGTTTGCTCATTCTCAGTCACTCAGTCATGCCCACCTCTTTGTGACCCCATGGACTATAGCCTGCCAGGCTCCTCTGTCCATGGAATTTCCAGGCAAGAATACTGGAGTAGGTTGCCATTTCCTTCTCCAGGGAAATCTTCCTAACCCAGGGATCAAACCCTCATCTCCTATGTCTCCTGCTTTAACAGGCAGATTCTTTACCACTGCACCACCTGGCTGTAACATAGTTCCATAACCCCGAAGACTGGGTAACTCTATCAACAAAAGTTTATTTTTTCAAAATTTTGGGGACTGGAAGTCCAAGATTAAGATCTCAACAGATTTAGTTTCTCTTGAGGATTCTCACTTTGGCTTGCAAATGGCCACATTTCTGCTATGTCCTCACATGACTTTCTCTGTATGTGTGCATCTCTGGTTTCTCTTTCTCTTCTTATAAGCACACAAGTCCTGTTGGATTAATGCTCCATCTTTAAGAATTTGGTTAACCTTAGTTACCTTATTAAAGGCCCTGTCCCCAGTACAATCACATTCTAAGGTACTAGGGGAGGGGGACTAGGGATCCAATCTGAATTTGGAGAAGAGGACATGATTTAATTTATAACAGTAGCCATCCTAGGAGTGTGAGGGGGTATCTTACTGTGGTTTTGCTTTGCATTTCCATAATAATTAATAATGTTAAGCATCTTTGTAAATATTTTTTGCACATTTGTGTATCTTCTTTGGACAAATGTCTGTTCAAGTCTATTGCCAATATTTTAACCAAGCTATTTTTGTTGTTGTTGTCGTTACTGTTGTTGCAGAGTTATAGGACTTTTTGTATATGTTCTCTATTAATCTCTTACTATCATTGTGATTTTTAAACATTTTCCTCCATTTGATGGGTTGCCTTTCCACTCTGTTGAGTGTATGCTTATATATTTTACAAATTCTTTTAGTCTGCAAGTTATTTAGAGAGTAAAGTCCTGAAGCTACTCTTTCACTGATTTCATGCCAAGTGTTTAGACATTTAATAATTTGTCTTAAAATTCATGTCATTTGATAATGCAGCAACCACTTGACAAAAGTATTCAAAATAAAGAAGGCCTTATAAACCTATTTTTTCTTACATTTTCCCCCTTTTAACCAGAGTGACTACCTTTCTGGTGTGTTATAATCTTACTGTTTTCTATCACCGTGTAAGCACGTGTTTCTCCAAACATCTATGACCTTTAATACTCCTTTGACATGCCACTGACCTCTTTGTAAGCCTGAGAGAAAGAGAGGTAGCTTTAAAAATTGTATTTACTACAAGAAAAATATTTTTAAAATAGCGGATTATTTTTGAAATTATTCCAGTCAACAATGTGCTTGGTTAATTGTAATGCTGATGGACAACAGCAAAAGGGAATGATATAGGACTTGACCTCAAGAAGGCTGAAGTAGAGACCTCCAAAAATCTGCTCTATCAAAGCAATGAGAACATTGGTAAAAACTGTCAAAATCAAATCAACTTTTCCAGAATTCTGAAAATTAACTACAGGCTTGCAATAGCCTGAGGAATATTAATTCAAGACTCAATGACTGAATCTCTGTAAGAACAGCAAACCTCATAATGTTTAAACTACTCCAATGCCTCTCTCCCCAGCTCTGTGGTAGCTATGAAAGCTGATAGCCTCACAAATACAGAGCTGTGAGAATCGGTAGTCCAGCAGCCCCTGGGGAAGTACACAAATTGGTTTGGAGCTTCCAACAGTCCCTTCCCCCAGAGAACTGTCACTATTAGACTTCTCTTAACAGTTTGTTGAAAACTTCCATTCTCAGGGCTTGTCTTTATTTTTCTTGAATCAGAACTCACACTGTGTGAACAGTCCTACCCAGAGGGCACTTGTCAAAATAACAGCTGCCATTGTTTAATATCACAGCTACATGTGGTTGTCCTGCATGCACAGGGCTGTTTGCATGCATAGGGCTGTGTGGAAGTTCAGGAAAAATCTGAGGCCCTAAATTCTCACCTTTGGCTAACTTGAGGTTCCATACAAATTCTAACTTCACTGAAGTATTGAAAGCATGCTCAACACATATAAAGAACCCTTTAGCAATGGCTAAGAGATTTACTGATTCAAGGTATTTAAGGAAATCTCTGTCAAATTATTACCTGCCAAGTAAACAAACTGATGACTGTGAACAGCAAAGAACACAGACTTTCAGAATTAGCCAAGGCAAATCACTAAATAAATAGCAACAACAATAATAACAGTAACAACACTAAAACCTGGGTAGTAGTAGAGTCTGATTTTCAGAGTTGACACTTTATATTATTTAAAATGTCCAGTTTTCCATAAAAGATGAACAAGACCTGCAATGAAACTTGAAACTATGGCCAATACATTAGAAGTGGGGATAAGATTGGGCAAACAATCAATAGAAACTATCTCTAAGGACAAGTAGAAGTTGAATTTTCCAGGCAAGGTTTTTTAAATCAACTAGCATGAATATGTTCAAATACCTAAAGAAAATTATATCTAAAGAATTAAAGAAAATATAATAATAATGATGTTTCACCAAATAGAGAATATCAATTAGAAGACAGAACTTATCCTTAAAAAAAAAAGAGCCAAATAGAAATTCTAGAGTTGAAAAGTACAATAACTAAAATTTTAAAATTCACTAGAGGGGCTCAACAGCAGATATGAGACCACAGAAGAAAAAAATAGTAAACTGAAGGCAGGTCAATTAAGAATATCCAGTCTGGGAAATAACAATGAAAAGAATGACATAAATAAATAGAGGCTCAAAGACTTCAGGGACACCATCAGGCATGCCATCTCACATACACATGAGAATTTCAGAAGGAGAGAAGAAAAAGAAGAACATAAGAAATATTTGAAGAAGTAATGGCTTAAAACTTCCTAAATTTGGTGGAAACTATTAATCTGCACATTCAAAATGTTCAATATACTTCAAGTAGAATAAAATTGACCCACATCTGGACACATCATTGTCAAAAGCTAAAAACAGAGATAATCTTGAAAACAGCAAGAGGAAAGTGATTACCACATACATGGGATTCACAATAATATTAACAGCTGACTTCTCATCAGAAACACAGGTACCAGAATCCAGTGGGATGACATATTCAAAGTGCTAAAAGAAAAAAAAAGACTGACAACCAAAATTCTATATCCAATGAAATTATTCTTCAAAAGTTAAGAAAAAATTATTTCCAGATAAACAAAAATGGAGAAAATCTATCAGTAGTAGAAACTGACAAATTAATCTTAATATTCATGTAAAAAATGCTAAGAATCCAGAATGGCTAAAACAATCTGAAAAAGTCACCTATTATGATGACCTAAATCCAAAATATTAATAACACCAAATGCTGACAAGTATCTGGAACAAGAACTTTCATTCATTTGGTGGGAATGCAAAATGGTACAGCCATGTTGGAAGATAGTTCAGCAGTTTCTTTCAAAACTAAACATATGCATACCATATGATTCAGCAATTTCACTCCTTGGTATTCATCCAAAGGAATTAAAAGTTATTTTTACACAAAATCCTGCACATGAAAATTTATAGTAGCTTTATTCATAATTGTCACACATAGAAAGCAAACAAAATATCCTTTAGTAGGAAAGGGAATAAATAATCTGTTTATATAAACAATAGAATATTATTCATAACTAAAAAAAAATGAGCCATCAAGCCATAAAAAGATATGGATGAACCATAAATACATATTACTGAATGAAAGAAACTATCTGAAAAAGCTATGTTTGATACAAGCTACATGACTTTTAGGAAAAGAAAAACCAATACTGACAGTAAGAAGATTAGTGGCTGCCAGGGGTTGAAGGTTGGAGAGGGATTAATAGGCAGAGCACTGAAGACTTTGGGGACAATGAAAATACTCGGTATGACACCCTAATGGTGGATGCATGTCAATATACATTTAACCAAACCCATAAAATACACAATACTTAAAGTGAACTGAAAGTACTTACAATACTGAAAGTAATATGAACTATGGATTTTGAATGATTATGATACACCAGTGTAAATTCATCAAATATACTCTAGTGGGGGATGTTGATAATGGAGGAGGTTGTGCATGTGTGGATGCAGAGAATATATGGGAAATACCCGTACCTTCCCCTCAGTTTTGCTTTGAACCTAAAACTGCTCTTTAAAAATAGTCTAAATAGTTGTAAAACTTCTGGGACAAACAAAAAAGAACACACAAAAAAATAATATTAAAACTTGAGGTGCGAAAAAAAGCTTACTATGAAGCTACAGTAATCAAGATAATGAATGAGGCATTACTGGCATAAGAAAATAGATCAATGGAATTCAACTGAGAGTCCAGAAATAAAAACTTACAATTACAGTCAAATGATTTTTAACAAAGTTGCTAGATAATTCAGTGGGGAAAAACAGTCTTTGAAGAAATGATGCCAGGACAGCTGGATATCTAATGCACAAGAATAAAGTTGATCCCCTACCCCATATCATATATAAATTTTAATTCAAAATGGGTCAGAAGCTTAAATTAAAAACTAAAACTATAAAGCTCTTAGAAGAAACTAGAAATAAACCATCATGACTTTGAACTAGGTAGTAGTTTTTTAGATGACACCATAAGCAAAAAGCAACAAAATAAAAAAAAAAGATAATTGGACTTCGTCAAAATTAAAACTGTGCTTCAAAACACATCATTAAGAAAGTAAAATACACCTCATGAAATAATAGTAAAATTTTACAAGGCATATGCTAAATAAAGGACTTTAATCCAGAATATACAAAGAAATCTTACAATTCAACAAAGAGACAACCCAATTTTTAAAACAGACAAAGGAGTCAAGTAGAATTTCTTCAAGGATCATGTGCTAGTAGTCAATAAACATATGAAAAAAGTTTAGCATCATTAAGCATTGCATGCTTAGGTCGCTTCAGCCATGTCTGACTTTCTGCAACCCCAAGAATTGCAGCCTGCCAGGCTCCTCTGTTCATGGGATTCTCCAGGCAAGAATACTGGAGTGGATTGCCATGCTCTCCTCCAGGGGATCTTTCCAACCCAGAGATTGAACTCACATCTCTTATGTCTACTTGCAATGGCAGGCGGGTTCTTTACCACTAGCACCACCTTTCATTAATCATTAAATAAATGGAAATCAATATCACAATGAGATACCCACAAAGATGGCTATACCAAAAAATATGGATATTAACAGTTGTTGGCAAAAATGTGGAAAAACTTGAAAAAAGTTGAACACAGTTATGATTTAACAACAGCAACAACAACCATGCTGCTGCTGCTACTGCTGCTAAGTCAGTTCAGTCGTGTCTGACTCTGTGCAACCCCATAAACAGCAGCTCACCAGGCTCCCCTGTCCCTGGGATTCTCCTGGCAAGAACACTGGAGTGGGTTGCCATTTTCTTCTCCAATGCATGCAAGTGAAAAGTGAAAGTGAAGTCGCTCAGTCGTGTCTGACTCTTAGCGATCCCATAGACTGCAGAACAACAACCATATGACCTAGCAATTCCATTTCCCAGTATATATCCAAGAGAATGACAACATTTATTGTTCAATTGCCAGTCATGTCTGAATCTTTGCAATCCTGTGGACTGCAGCATCCCAGGCTTCTCTGTCTTTCACTCTCTCCCAGAGTTTGCTCAAACTTGTGTCCATTGAGTCAATGATGCCATACAACCATCTCATCTTCTGTTGTCCCCTTCTCCTCCTGCCTTCAGTCTTTCCCAGTATCAGGGTTTTTTCCAATGAGTCAGTTCTTCTCATCAGGTGGCCAAACTATTGGAGCTTCAGCTTCAGCATCAGTCCTTCCATGAATATTCACAGTTGATTTCCTTTAGGATTGACTAATTTGATTTCCATGCTGTTCAAGGGACTCTCAAGAGTCTTCTCCAGCACCATAGTTAAAGGCATCAATTCTTTCATGCTAAACTTTTTTTACTGTCCAGCCCTCACATCAGTACGTGACTGCTGGAAAAACCATAGATTTGACTAGATGGACCTTTGTCAATAAAGTAATGTCTCTGCTTTTTAACACTATCTAGGTTTGTCATAGCTTTTCTTCAAAGGAGCAAGTGTCTTTCAATTTCATGGTTGTAGTCAGGGTCCACAGCGATTTTGGAGCCCAAGAAAATAAAGTTTGACACTGTTTCCATTGTTTCCTCATCTATTTGCCATGAAGTGATGGGACTGAATGCCATGATCTCTGTTTTTTGAATGTTGAGTTTTAAGTCAGCTTTTTCACTCTCCTCTTTCACCTTCATCAAGAGGCTTAGTTCCTCTTTGCTTCTGCCATTAGGGTGGTGTCATCTGCATATCTGAGGTTATTGGTATTTCTCCCAGCAACCTTGATTCCAGCTTCAGCTTCATCCAGCCTGGCATTTCACTTGATGTACTTGGCATACACTTAAATAAGCAGTGTGAAAATATACAGCCTTGACATGCTTCTTTCTCAATTTGGAACCAGTCTGTTTTTCCATGTCCAGTTCTAACTGTTGTTTCTTCTTCTTTTTTAAAAAAATGTATCAAAGTAACACATTGTACATCTTATTTTTTTCTTTTTCAGTTCAGTTACTCAGTCGTGTCCGACTGTTTGCAACGCCATGAATGGCAGCACACCAGGCCTCCCTGTCCATCACCAACTCCCGGAGTTCACTCAGACCCATGTCCATCGAGTCACTGATGCCATCCAGCCATCTCATCCTCTGTTGTCCCCTTTTCCTCCTGTCCCCAATCCCTCCCAGCATCAGAGTCTTTTTCCAATGGGTCAACTCTTCTCATGAGGTGGCCAAAGTACTGGAGTTTCAGCTTTAGCATCATTCCTTCCAAAGAAATCCCAGGGCTGATCTCCTTCAGAATGGACTGGTTGGATCACCTTGCAGTCCAAGGGATTCTTAAGAGTCTTCTCTAACACCACAGTTCAAAAGCATCAATTCTTTGGCATTCAGTTTCCTTCACAATCCAACTCTCACATCCATACATGACCACTGGAAAAACCATAGCCTTGACTAGACTGACCTTTGTTGGCAAAGTAATGTATCTGCTTTTGAATATACTATCTAGGTTGGTCATAATTTTTCTTCCAAGGAGTAAGAGTCTTTTAATTTCATGGCTGCAATCACCATCTGCAGTGATTTTGGAGCCCAGAAAAATAAAGTCTGACACTGTTACCACTGTTTCCCCATCTAGTTTCCATGAAGTGATGGAACTGGATGCCATGATCTTCGTTTTCTGAATGTTGAGCTTTAAGCCAACTTTTTCACTCTCCTCTTTCACTTTCATCAAGAGGCTCTTTAGTTCCTCTTCACTTTCTGCCATAAGGGTGGTGTCATCTGCATAATGAGGTTATTGGTATTTCTCCCAGCAATCTTGACTCCAGCTTGTGATTCTTCCAGCCCAGTGCTTCTCATGATGTACTCTGCATGTAAGTTAAGTAAGCAGGGTGACAATATACAGCCTTGACATACTCCTTTTGCTATTTGTAACCAGTCTGTTGTTCCATGTCCTGTTCTAACTGTCGCTTCCTGACCTGCATATAGGTTTCTCAAGAGGCAGGTCAGGTGGGCTGGTATTCACATCTCTTTCAGAATTTTCCACAGTTTATTGTGATCCACACAGTCAAAGGCTTTGGCATAGTCAATAGAGCAGAAATAGATGTTTTTCTGGAACTCTCTTGCTTTTTTGATGATCCAGCAGATGTTGCAATTTGATCTCTGGTTCCTCTGCCTTTTCTAAAACCAGCTTGAACATCAGGAAGTTCATGGTTCACATATTGCTGAAGCCTGGCTTGGAGAATTTTGAGCATTACTTTACTAGTGTGTGAAATGAGTGCAATTGTGAGGTAGTTTGAGCATTCTTTGGTATTGCCTTTCTTTGGGATTGGAATGAAAAGGTTTAACTGATTTTTGATTTTTTTATTTAAAAAATTTAATATAAATTTATTTATTTTAATTGGAGGCTAATTACTTTACAATATTGTATTGGTTTTGTCATACATTGGTATGAATCTGCCACAAGTGTACATGTGTTCCCCATCCTGAACCCCCCTCCGACCTCCCTCCCCATCCAATCCTTCTGGGTCATCCCAGTGCACCAGTCCCGAGCATATTGTATCATGCATCGAACTTGAACTGGCGATTCATTTCACATATGATAATATACATATTTCAATGCCATTCACCCAATTCATCCCACCCTCGCCCTTTCCCAGAGTCCAAAAGACTGTTCTATACATCTGTGTCTCTTTTGCTGTCTTGCACACAGGGTTATCATTACCATCTTTCTAAATTCCATATATATGCATTAATATACTGTATTGGTGTTTTTCTTTCTGGCTTACTTCACTCTGTATAATAGGCTCCAGTTTCATCCACCTCATTAGAACTATTCAAATGTATTCTTTTTAATGGCTGAGTAATACTCCAAGGTGTATCTGTGCCACAGCTTTCTTATCCATTTGTCTGCTGATAGACATCTAGGTTGCTTCCATGTGCTGGCTATTATAAACAGTGCTGCGATGAACATTGGGGTACATGTGTCTCTTTGAATTCTGGTTTCCTCAGTGTGTATGCCCAGAAGTGGGATTGCTGGGTCATATGGCAGTTCTATCTCCAGTTTTTCAAAGGAATCTCCACACTATTCTCCATAGTGGCTGTTCAGTTCAGTTCAGTCACTCAGTCATGTCCAGCACTTTGCAACTTCATGAACCACAGCATGCCAGGCCTTCCTGTCCATCACCAACTCCTGGAGTCCACCAAAACACATGTCCATCAAGTTGGTGATGCCATCAAACCATCTCATCCTCTGTCGTCCTCTTCTCCTCCTGCCCCCAATCCCTCCCAGCATCAGAGTCTTTTCCAGTGAGTCAGCTCTTCACATCAGGTGGCCAAAGTATTGGAGCTTCAGCTCCAACATCAGTCCTTCCAATGAACACCCAGGACTGGTCTCCTTCAGAATGGACTGGTTGGATCGCCTTGCAGTCCAAGGGACTCTCAAGAGTCTTCTCCAACACCACAATTCAAAAACATCAATTCTTTGGTGCTCAGCTTTCTTTATAGTCCAACTCTCACATCCATACATGACTACTGGAAAAAGCCATAGCCTTGACTAATGGACCTTTGTTGACAAAGTAATGTCTCTGCTTTTTAATATGCTCCCTAGGTTGGTCGTAACTTTCCTTCCAAGGAGTAAGCATCTTTTAATTTCATGGCTGCAGTCACCATCTGCAGTGATTTTGGAGCCCCCCAAAATAAAGTCAGCCACTGTTTCCCCATCTATTTGCTATGAAGTGATGGGACCAGATGCCATGATCTTAGTTTTCTGAGGGTTGAGCTTTAAGCCAACTTTTCCACTCTCCTCTTTCACTTTCATCAAGAGCTGTACTAGTTTGCATTCCCACCAGCAGTGTAAGAGGGTTCCCTTTTCTTCACACCCTCTCCAGCATTTATTGCTTGTAGACTTTTGGATAGCTGCTATTCTGACTGGTGTGAAATGGTACCTCATTGTGGTTTTGATTTGCATTTCTCTGATAATACGCTCATCTCATACACTAGTAAAGTAATGCTCAAAATTCTCCAAGCCAGGCTTCAACAATATGTGCACCATGAACTTCCTTGCCAGGGTCCAGCCCTGGTGGATCCAGGGAATTCGAAGGGTGGACGGAGTCGGTAAGGAAAACTTATTTATTTATTAATATAAGACTAGATTAGGAAGAAATAGTGTAGTAAGAAAATTAAGTGGAGAGAAGAGGCTGATTAACTTGGGTTACGTGGAAAACTAATAAAGTTCCAGACAAGGAGCTTGCACCATCTATGTTAGGCTGCCAGTGCCCGTTTGAATATTGGAGAGTGCCCCTCCTTGGGCTCTCTCTCTTTCGGATCTTAAAAGCCAGGACAAGTAAGTAGACATAGTGAGCCTCCACGCCCCAGATGGGAATTCAGCCTGAAATTAGAGTAAAGAGGAGACACGGGGAAAACTAGTCCAGCGACTGGCTCTCCTTCTATTGTCCTTCAAGGCCTTTTATAATTTTGATTATACATAGAGATCAATGGGTAATACAAAATTATGCAGACCAGACTCTTTCTGTATATCTTTTTGTATACCAAAGGTCTCAGGTGATTTACATTATCTTCTGGCCAAGAAGCTTGTTAACACTTTTTGGCTCTTTTCCTTAATGAATGTTAATTTTGCTTCCCCTGAAGTGTTTTTGTTTAATCTGCATCTCCTTAAAGCATTAAAGTTACATCTCTATAGAACAAAGGCGCAGTGGGTTATAACAAAGAAGGTACTTAACTCAAAGATCTAATGTTGCTAATGCCAGGTCTACTACTTGTTTTTCTATATACCAACTATATCTAAAAATAAAGGATATGAAAATTTGGCAGCAAGAATTGGCTCAGCAAATGAAACCTTTAATCAGTCTTATTCTAATGATTTTGACTCTTCGGAAGCCCCTGCATTCCTAGGATGTTTTAAGCTTCCTGTGCCTCCTGCGGTCAGGAGGCCTCAAACAATCAAATGCGCAGCTGTACCAGTCCTGCAGGCAGGCTAAAAAGCCATCAGAGGGGGTTTTGGATTGAAACACTCTTTCAAATGCAGAAGACTAAAGCCCTGAATTGACTTTTTTCCAGAGAATGTCAGAAGAGTGGAAAAGCAGGCAGATTCTTATTTTTTGGGGGGTGGATGCTCAGGAAATTCCAGGGGGAAAACCTGAGGTCTAATTAGCCTTGCCATCAGACCTCTGCCGCATGACTTTGTCACGGGTGGAATTCCTCACGCTGGCTCCCGGCACTTCCTGATGTTCAAGATAGTTTTAGAAAAGGCAGAGGAACCAGAGATCAAATTGCCAACATCTGCTGGATCATCAAAAAAGCAAGAGTGTTCCAGAAAAACATCTATTTCTGCTTTATTGACTATGCCAAAGCCTTTGACTGTGTGGACCACAATAAACTGTGGAAAATTCTGAAAGAGATGGGAATACCAGCCCACCTGACCTGCCTCTTGAGAAACCTATATGCAAGTCAGGAAGCAACAGTTAGAACAGGACATGGAACAACAGACTGGTTACAAATAGGAAAAGAAGTACGTCAAGGCTGTATATTGTCAACCTGCTTATTTAACTTATATGCAGAGAACATCATGAGAGGTGCTAGGCTTGAAGAAGCACAAGCTGGAATCAAGATTGCTGGGAGAAATATCAATAACCTCAGATATGCAGATGACACCACCCTTATGGCAGAAAGTGAAGAACTAAAAAGCCTCTTGATGAAAGTGAAGAAGAGAGTGAAAAAATTGGCTTAAAGCTCTACATTCAGAAAACAAAGATCATGGCATCTGGTCCCATCACTTTATGGAAAATAGATGGGGAAACAGGGGAAACAGTGTCAGACTTTATTTTGGGGGGCTCCAAAATCAGTGTAGATGGTGATTGCAGCCTTGAAATTAAAAGACTCTTACTCCTTGGAAGAAAAGTCATGACCAACCTAGATAGCATATTCAAAAGCAGATACATTACATTGCCAACAAAGATCCGTCCAGTCAAGGCTATGGTTTTTCCAGTGGTCATGATATGGATGTGAGAGTTGGACTGTGAAGAAAGCTGAGCCCAGAAGAACTGATGCTTTTGAACTGTGGTGTTGGAGAAGACTCTTGAGAGTCCCTTGGACTACAAGGTGATCCAATCAGTCAATTCTGAAGGAGATCAGTCCTGGGTGTTCATTGGAGGGACTAATGCTAAAGCTGAAACTCCAGTACTTTGGCCACCTCATGTGAAGAGTTGACTCACTGGAAAAGACTCTGATGCTGGGAGGGATTGGGGGCAGGAGGAGAAGGGGACAACAGAGGATGAGATGGCTGGATGGCATCACTGACTCAATACACATGAGTTTGAGTAAACTCTTGAGTTGCTGATGGACAGGGAGGCCTGGTGTGCTAAGATTCATGGGGTCTCAAAGAGTCGGACATGGCTGAGCGACTGAACTGAACTGAACTGATAATGAGTGATGATGAGCATCGTTTCATGTGTTTCTTAGCCATCTGTATGTCTTCTTTGGAGAAAATGTCTGTTTAGTTCTTTGGCCCAATTTTTGATTGGGTCATTTATTTTTCTGGAATTGAGCTACAGGCGTTGCTTATATATTTTTGAGATTAATTCTTTGTCTGTTGCTTAATTTCCTATTATTTTCTCCTATTCTGAAGGCTGTCTTTTCACCTTGCTTATAGTTTCCTTTGTTGTGCAGAAGCTTTTAATTTTAATTATGTCCCATTTGTTTATTTTTGCTTTTATTTCCAATATTCTGGGAGGTGGGTCATAGAGGATCCTGCTGTGATTTATGTCGGAGAGTGTTTTGCCTATGTTCTCCTCTAGGAGTTTTATAGTTTCTGGTCTTACGTTTAGATCTTTAACCCATTTTGAGTTTATTTTTGTGTATGGTGTTAGAAAGTGTTCTAGTTTCATTATTTTACAAGTGGTTGACCAGTTTTTCCAGCACCACTTATTAAAGAGATTGTCTTTTCTCCATTGTATATTCTTGCCTCCTTTGTCAAAGATGAGGTGTCCACAGGTGCATGGATTTATCTCTGGGCTTTCTATTTCATTCCATTGATCTATATTTCTGTCTTTGTGCCAGTACCATACTGTCTTGATGACTGTGGCTTTGTAGTAGAGCCTGAAATCAGGCAGGTTGATTCCTCCAGTTCCATTCTTCTTTCTCAAGACTGCTTTGGCTAGTCAAGTTTTTTTGTATTTCCATACAATTTGTGAAAAAATACCATTGGTGGCTTGATAGGGATTGCATTGAATCTATAGATTGCTTTGGGTAGTATACTCATTTTCACTATATTTATTCTTCAGATCCATGAACATGGTATATTTCTCCAACTATTAGTGTCCTCTTTGATTTCTTTCACCAGTGTTTTATAGTTTTCTATATATAGGCCTTTTGTTTCTTTAGGTAGATATATCCCTAAGTATTTTATTCTTTTCATTGCAATGGTAAATGGAATTGTTTCCTTAATTTCTCTTTCTATATTCTCATTATTAGTGTATAGGAATGCAAGGGATTTCTGTGTGTTGATTTTATATCCTGCAACTTTACTATATTCATTGTTTAGCTCTAGTAATTTTCTGGTGGATTCTTTAGAGTTTTCTATGTAGAGGATCATGTCATCTGCAAACAGTGAGAGTTTTACTTCTTCTTTTCCAATTTGGATTCCTTTTATTTCTTTTTCTGCTCTGATTGCTATGGCCAAAACATCCAAATCTATGTTGAATAGTAGTGGTGAGAGTGGGCACCCTTGTCTTGTTCCTCACTTTAGGGGAAATGCTTTCAATTTTTCATCACTGAGGATAATGTTTGCTGTGGGTTTGTCATATATAGCTTGTATTATGTTGAGGTATGTTCCTTCTATTCCTACTTTCTAGAGGGTTTTTATCATAAATGGATGTTGAGTTTTGTCAAAGGCTTTCTTTGCATCTATTGAGATAATCATATGGCTTTTATTTTTCAATTTGTTAATGTGGTGTATTACATTGATTGATTTGTGGGTATTGAAGAATCCTTGCATCCCTGGGATAAAGCCCACTTGGTCATGATGTATGATCTTTTTAATGTGTTGTTGGATTCTGATTGGTAGAATTTTGTTAAGGATTTTTGCATCTATGTTCATCAGTGATATTGGCCTGTAGTCTTCTTTTTTTGTGGCATCTTTGTCAGGTTTTGGTATTAGGGTGATGGTTGCCTCATAGAATGAGTTTGGAAGTTTAACTTCCTCTGAAATTTTCTGAAGAATTTGAGTAGGATAGGTGTTAGCTCTTCTCTAAAGTTTTGGTAGAATTCAGCTGTGAAGCCATCTGGAGCTGGGCTTTTGTTTGCTGGAAGCTTTCTGATTATAGTTTCAATTTCCGTGCTTGTGATGGGGCTGTTAAGATTTTCTATTTCTTCCTGGTTCAGTTTTGGAAACTTGTGCTTTTCTAAAAATTTGTCCTTTCTTCCAAGTTGTCCATTTTATTGGCATATAGTTACTGATAGTAGTCTCTTATGATCCTTTGTATTTCTGTGTTGTCTGTTGTGATCTCTCCATTTTCATTTCTAATTTTATTGATTTGATTTTTCTCCCTTTGTTTCTTGATGAGTCTGGCTAATGGTTTGTCAATTTTATTCATCTTCTCAAAGAACCAGCTTTTGGCTTTGCTGATTTTTGCTATGGTCTCTTTTGTTTCTTTTGCATTTATTTCTGCCCTAATTTTTAAGATTTCTTTCCTTCTATTAACTCTGGAGTTCTTAATTTCTTCCCTTTCTAGTTGCTTTAGATGTAGAGTTAGATTATTTATTTGACTTTTTTCCTTGTTTCTTGAGATATGCCTGTATTGCTATGAACCTTCCCCTTAGCACTGCTTTTACAGTGTCCCACAGGTTTGGGGTTATTGTGTTTTCATTTCCATTTGTTTCTATGTATATTTGATTTCTTTTTTTAATTTCTTCTGTAATTTGTTGGTTATTCAGCAGCGTGTTGTTCAGCCTCCACATGTTGGGATTTTTAATACTTTTTCTCCTGTAATTGACATCTAATCTTACTGCATTGTAGTCAGAAAAGATGCTTGGAATGATTTCAACTTTTTTGAATTTACCAAGGCTAGATTTATGGCCCAGGATGTGATCTATCCTGGAGAAGGTTCTGTGTGCACTTGAGAAAAAAGTGAAATTCACTGTTTTGAGGTGAAATATAATATAGATATCAAGTAGATTGAACTGGTCTATTGTGTCATTTAAATTTTGTGTTTCCTTGTTAATTTTCTGTTTAGTTGATCTATCCATAGGTGTGAGTGGGGTATTAATTTCTCCCACTATTATTGTGTTACTGTTAGTTTCCCCTTTCATACTTGTTAGCATTTGTCTTACATATTGTGGTGCTCCTATGTTGGGTGCATATATATTTATAATTGTTATATCTTCTTCTTGGATTGATCCTTTGATCACTATGTAGTGTCCTCTTTTGTCTCTTTTCACAGCCTTTGTTTTAAAGTCTATTTTATCTGATATGAGTATTGCTACTCCTGCTTTCTTTTGGTCTCTATTTGAGTGGAATATCTTTTTTCCAGCCCTTCACTTTCAGTCTGTATGTGTCCCTTGTTTCAACGTGGGTCTCTTGTAGACAGCATATATAGGGGTCTTGTTTTTGTATCCATTCAGCTAGTCTTTGTCTTTTGGTTGGGGCATTCAACCCATTTATGTTTAAGGTAATTATTGATAAGTATGATCCCATTGCCATTCACTTTATTGTTTTGGATTCGAGTTTCTACACCCTTTCTGTTTCTTGTCTAGAGAAGATCCTTTAGCATTTGTTGGAGAGCTGGTTTGGTGGTGCTGAATTCTCTCAGCTTTTGCTTGTCTGTAAAGCTTTTGATTTCTCCTTCATATGTGAATGAGATCTTTGCTGGGTACAGTAATCTGGGCTGTAGGTTATTTTCTTTCACCACTTTAAGTATGTCTTGCCATTCCCTCCTGGCCTGAAGAGTTTCTATTGAAGCTGTTATATTTATGGGAATCCCCTTGTGTGTTATTTGTTGTTTTCCCCTTGCTGCTTTTAATATTTGTTTTTTGTGTTTGATCTTGTTAATTTGATTAATATGTGTCTTGGGGTGTGTTGCCTTGGGTTTATCCTGGGTTTCTTCGACTTGGGTGATTATTTCCTTCCCCATTTTAGGGAAGTTTTCAACTATTATCTCCTCAAGTGTTTTCGCATGGTCTTTCTTTTTGCCTTCTTCTTCTGGGACTCCTATGATTCGAATATTGGGGTGTTTAACATTGTCCCAGAGGTCTCTGAGATTGTCCTCATTTCTTTTAATTAGTTTTTCTTTTTTCCTCTCTGTTTCATTTATTTCTACCATTCTAACTTCTACTTCACTTATCCTATCTTCTGCCTCCATTATTCTACTGTTGGTTCCCTCCAGAGTGTTTTTGATCTCATTTATTGCATTATTCATTATATATTGACTCTTTTTTTTATTCCTTCTAGGTCCTTGTTAAACCTTTCTTGCATCTTCTCAACCCTTGTCTCCAGGCTATTTATCTGTAACTCCATTTTGTTTTCAAGATTTTGGATCATTTTCACTATCATTATTTGGAATTCTTTTTGGGTAGATTCCCTATCTCTTCCTCTTTTGTTTAGTTTGGTGGGCATTTATCCTGTTCCTTTACCTGCTGGGTATTTCTATGCCTCTTCATCTCGTTTATACTGCTGTGTTTGGGGTGGCCTTTCCGTTTTCTGGCATTTTGTGGAGTTCTCTTTATTGTGGAGTTTCTGAGCTGTGGGTGGGGTTGGACAGGTGGCTTGTCAAGGTTTCCTGGTTAGGGAAGCTTGTGTTGGTCTTCTGGTGGATGGAGCTGGATTTCTTCTCTCTGGAGTGCAATGAAGTGCCATTAATGAGTTATGAGTGGGTTTGGAGTGACTTTGAGCAGCCTGTATATTGAAGCTCAGGGCTATGTTCCTGTGTTGCTGGAGAATTTGCATGGTATGTCTTGCTCTGGAGTTTGTTGGCCCTTGGGTGGTGCTTGGTTTCAGTGTAGGTATGGAGACGTTTGATGAGCTTCTATTGATTAATGTTCCCTGGACTCAGGAGTTCTCTGGTGTTCTCAGTATTTGGACTTAAGCCTCCTGACTCTGGTTTTCAGTCTTGTTCTTACAGTAGCCTCAAGATGTCTCCATCTGTTACTTTCAAGGTGGTTCCCTCTGTTTTAACTTTTTCTGTTTGCTGGTCTCCAGTGTCATCTGGCCAGAGTGCCCTGACCGGTAAGGAACAAGAGACTTTATTGACCTCTCTCCCCTTCCCTCTCTCTTTCCTCTCCTTAACACTTCCTATCCTTCCCTGTTTTTCTAGTCCCCTGGTCCTAGACGCAGGAATCTGGTCAAAGGGCCCTCAACCTGAGCTGAGGATTGGAGACTGATCACCTCCGCTTGGCAGAGAACTCGAATTCTGGTTCTGGTCTGGTCTGATTTCTGGTAGGGCTGAGTTGCAGTCCTCTCTTCTCTGGAGGCCCAGGGAAAAGTCCCATAACGCCTGGGTATCTGTAGGTGGCAGGAGACTTCTGTAAGGCCACCCCTTTTACCTCCCCCCCTCTTCTGCCTCCTCCCCCTTCTTCTTTCAACCTGGCTTCCTTTCCTCCCTTGAAATCTTTGATGTTAGTACTTGGATCTCAAGTTCTGTGTCTCTATAGGTGGTTTTCTGAGAGACTATATTCTTGTATTTAAGGGCTTCCCTACTGGTACAGAGGTTAAAGAGTCTGCCTGCAATGTGGGAGACCTGGGTTCGATCCCTGGGTCGGGAAGATCCCCTGGAGAAGGAAATAGCAACCCACTCCAGTATTCTTGCCTGGAGAATCCCATGGATGGAGGAGCTTGGTGGGCAAAGAGTCAGACACGGCTGAATGACTTCACTTTCACTTTCAGTGTCTAATTTCCGCCCTGACACAAGGGGGCGGTGGTGGACACTTTTTAGGCTCACTTGTTCAGTCGTGCTGTGGGGAGGGAGGAACGCTGCAAATGTATTACACTGGCATGTGTTCACAGTGTCTCGGTCACACTGGATTTGCCCCAGCTCACAGCGTGTGTGCTTTCCCAGTCTATACTGCTTAGGCTCTAGGTTGTTCTGCAGGTCTAAGCCGCTCAGGTTCAGGTACTCAGGTACTCCACAAAGGCACAGACTTGGCTGGGCCTGCGTTTTGTGCCCTTCCCAGGTCCGAGCAGCTCAGGTGACCAGGTGCTTGGGAAGCACCGTAGCTGTGACTTATCACCTCCCCCATCCCTGCCACTTGGTTTTCTGGGTGTACAACCAGCACATCTTCTCAGGCAGATGTCGACGGTCCAGAATCCCAGGAAGTCTTGGTTAGCAATGAAGCCCGCTTGCAGTTTGGTAGATGATGCCTCTCTGGGGCCGCAATTGCCCCCTTCTGGCTCTGGCTGCCTGTCTCTGGTGGGGGTGGGCCAGTCCACAGCCGGCTAACTCTAGTCAGTCCTTTGTTCTGTGAGCAGGCTTGGCAGTATCTTATGTTAGGGCTTTCCTGGGGTAGCTATCCCACAGTCTGGTTTGCTATCTCAAGTTAGTTCCCTCAGATTGCTCTCGGGGCATTTAGGCCCAGTCCTTACTGTAAGCAATGCAGCCCTCGCCTCCCTTCCCAGCCCGCGCTTGCTAGTGGCAGATGTTGGCATCTGTGCTGCTTCTCCGCTGGGAGTTACCATTGGGCATGTAATCTGTGGGGTTTAATTATTTATTAATTTTTCCTCCCGGTTATGTTGCCCTCTGAGGTTCCAAGGCTCACCACAGAGTCACCAGTGAGAGTGTTTCCTGGTGTTTAGAAACTTCTCTCAAAATTTTTTAAGACTCCCTTCCTGGGACTGATCTCCATCTCTACCTCTTTTGTCTCTCTTTTTATCTTTTCTATTTTTTCCTACCTCCTTTAGAAGACAATGGGCTGCTTTTCTGGGTGCCTGATGTCGTCTGCCAGCATTCAGAAGTTGTTTTGTGGAATTTATTCAGTGTTCAAATTTTTTTCTGATGAATTTGTGGGGGAGAAAGTGGTCTCCCTGTCCTATTCCTCTGCCATCTTAGGATCACCCCCTAACTGTTGCTTCTTGACCTGAATGTTATTGTTGTTGTTCAGTCACTCAGTTGTATCCTTTACCATCTCCAGAGCTTACTAAACCTCATATCCATTGAGTTGATAATGTCACCCAATCATCTTGTCCTCTGTCATCCCCTTCTCCTCCCGCCTTCAATCTTTCCCAGCCTCAGGTTCTTTTCCAATGAGTCGGCTCTTTGCATCAGGTGGCCACAGTATTGCAGTTTCAGCTTCAGCTTACAGGTCAGCCTATGTCCACACAAAAACTTGCACATGAATGTTCACAGTAGCATTATGCATAATACAAAAACAAAAACAAAATACCTATTAGTTGGCAAATTAATAAATAAAATATAACATAACCCCATAATGGAATGTTATTCTTCCATAATTTTGATACATGATACAACAGGGATGAACCTTGAAAACAATGTGAGAAGTGAAATAAATTGAACACAAAACACTTCCATTTATATGAAATATTCAAAGTAGGCAAATCTACAAAGGAAAAAAGTAGATTGGTTGCTGTTGGAGGCTGAAGGAGGGGGAAATAGGGAATAAATTCTAATGAGTACTGGATTTCTTTGGGGGATGATGAAAGTGTGCCGAAATTAGACAATATTACAATATGCAACTTTGCAGATATCCTAAAAAACATTGAATAGTATGCTTTTAAAAAGTGAACATTATCTGTGTGAATTATACCTCAATAGTGTTATTTTTTTAAAGAAATGATATAGAAGGGGGCCACAAGCACAGACTTTGTGATATATGAAGTATCAATACTGATGACTTAAATAATTTTCTTTCCAACTATACTATCTGCTGTTTTTCATTAGATGTTGTTGTGAAATTGTACTTTGATGGCACTTTGATAAATGTTTTTCAACTCCTACTAAGTTTACCTGGACTATTTAACCAACATTTGGGTAAACCTGATTTTGTAGCCTGCATGACAGACTTAGGACTCTTCCTTATGTAATAGACTGGATTAGAAATATTTGGCTAACTTAGCACCTGTTAAGGATAAGCCTAATTCCAATAACTGTCCAGTGTTAAAGGGAGTCTCCAGCTTCAGTATGTTTTCTTGTTACCATCCCTTGTGGCACAACCCATTTATCTCATATCTTAAAAAGTATGACCCTTTATATCAGCAAGTTAGACCTCTATGGTGTATAGTTTCCATCCAAGCTCATTGCCATCTGGTGTTCTCCATAAGAAGCAGATGTGTCTTTGGGGTGTCTGCTTCATAATCAACCATTTATAGACTTAAAAACACCCTTGTGACATTGTCATCAGTGAGAGCTTCCCTGGTAGCTCAGCTGGTAAAGAATCTGCCTGCAATGCAGGAGACTCCTTTTTGATTTCTGGGTTGGGAAGATCCACTGGAGAAGGGATAGACTACCCACTCCAGTAATCTGGCATGGGGAATTCCATGGACTGTATAGTCCATGAGTTCGTAAAGAGTTGGACATGACTGAGTGACTTTCACTTTCACTTTCATCAGTTAGAAGCTCAGTTGCCTTGGTCTTTTCTGACTCTGTGATAAAACAAACAAAATCTAGTTATGGGCTGATATGCCCATATTGATCTTAGTAAGAGACACACTGAATCTGCATTTAATACTTGCATGAGACTTTGAGAAGATAAGTTTCCTGATTCTGTAAATCATTTGCATTCTGCATCTTATTTTTAACTTTTACCTTAATTACTTGAGGCTATATTTGCCCTGTCCATCCTCTACCCAACACTCCACTACAGGGAAGAGAAAATCAGCAAAAACCTATATGCAGAAAATGTATTCTGTAAACTGTTACCCTTGCTTTCTAACCACTAACAGGTAGAACGACAAGATAAATTATTCCAAAAGTAAAGCCATTGATTTTGATATTTTTCACCTTTTAACTGGTTGGTCACTAAAATACATAAGCAAAAAGCCCATATCAGGGATTGGTTCCAGGCCTAGTAGTTTAACATTTTTGGAAATGATTTAATAAATTGATAGAACAAATACTTTGCCACCAGTTTATCTTGGATAATTGACCTTAAACTATGTTGTTTTAAAAGTTAGAGGTGCTTTGCTGTCTGAGACCTGCATTTATAAACATGCCCTTAGAGACATTTATGAGCAAAATTGGTGTGGTCATGATCACCTACCCACCCAAATACTGGTTCTGACTCCAAGTTGCTTCAGTACAAGCCTTGTCCTCACTTGTGGGCATGCCATGTGGAGAAGTATTGGTTTTCTTTTTAGTTGAGGTTCCAGCAGTGTCCTTCCATGGTCATGACAGAATATCAACTCTTGTGTTCATGCTCAGTCGTGTTGGGCTCTTTGTGACCCCCATAGACAGTAGACTGCCAGGCTCCTCTGTCCATAGGATTTCCCAGACCATAATACTGGGTGGGTTTCCATTTCCTCCTCCAGAGGACCTTCCCAACCCAGGGATCGAACCTGTGACTCCTGCATTACCAGGCAGATTCTTTACCACTAGCACCACCTGGGAAGGTAAAAGTGTGGAGCCTGCATTTAACTGCTCTCATGGAATATTTGCAGGCCAGTCATTTGTCACTCACTCCACTGTTCTTGCCTGGAGAATTCTAGGGACAGGGCCTGGTGGGCTGCCGTCTATGGGGTCGCACAGAGTTGGAAACACAACTGAAGCGACTTAGCAGCAGCAGCAGCAGCATTTGTCAGGGAGGATACTCATGAGCCCATAACTGCTCAATACTTGCTAGAAACTCACTGGAGTCATGAGTAGAACTATACTTACCAAATTCTTCATTGCCATTTCTGCAGTCATTCTACATTGTGAAACACTGGAAGCTAAATGGTAAAACAAACTACTATAAGAATATTAATGAACATATTATCAGGACCAAGAGGAGAAAATTTTAATCTCTGAAGAAGTATTGATAATTTTGTCCCTTTCCTAAGCAACTGGTTTATTTCTACCTTAAAAACACTAAACCATGCAATTTATCCCATTTCCTTCTTTGTGTTGACCATGAGGACACTCTGAGACATACTCTAAAAAGTACCCAACATGTATGCTGCATGAACTCATATGATGACCTCTTATTTTCTACCCTTATTTTACCTTGCCCCTGTTTTCTCGCTGACTAATGTTTTGTGTGTTTTTTTATCTTTGTGTGTGTTTTTATAAGCTGATTCAAATACATCCAGCAAAGAGGACAGATACAAATAAATACATTTCTGTAATAGTGCTGTGTGAAAGATAGTTCTAAAAAGCAGTAGGATAAAAATCTTATCAGAAAAAGGAACTTCTGTAAAATCTCTGTGGGTAGAAATTCCATTCTCACATAATTAAAAAGTCATAATAGGGGTATGTTACAGCCCACCTGACCAAGAAACCAAGATAGAAATGTTAATTGAGATTGTGGAAGCTGTGAAATTAGGCCAGGTAGTAATAACGGGAGACTTTAATTACTCAATCACAGTTTGGCAAAATGCCTCACTGGGACAAGGGTTAGAAGGGAGATTTTTAGATAAGAGAAACTGCTGCTTCCCAGCAAAGGTAGAGAAGGAGGCTGTGTGTATAGCAGGGAAATATATGAGACTGGACTCTGACAGTGAATGAAACTTGGTCTGTGAGCTGGTACAAAGTCATTAGCAGGGACCACCATGCAATTTAATTCCACAGCCTTATGGGCAAATGAAAATCCACTACATGTCCTTTTAATATTAGAAAGTGTCCTATGACAGAAATGAAAGTTAGCTTTTGAAAAATCAATAACAAACAAGAGAGAAACCAAGAGAATATTTTCTTAAAGCAACTTATAGCAATCTGGGAAAACATATGAGAGGTAATAATAATCCTCAGTTGTTAGTTGACAGAGTCAGAAATGTAACTGTTGGGAGAAGAAGAAGGGAGATGTTTCATAAAGCAGAAAAAGAGCCAGAAAAGAAAGCCTATAAACTCACAAAATATGGCAGGTTTTGGATAACTTCAAATGAGATAAACCAAAGAAACAATATATGCAATGCATCTTATAGAGGTTTCTAATAGGCATGGGAAGATATTCCTTAAATTTATCAAAACGAGGAAGACAGCTTGAGAAACAATAGAATCTCTTTAAAATAATGACACCAAAGTTGAACAAAAAGAAGACCAGAGAGCAAAAGCCTGGAGAAAGTCTTTGTCTCAACTTCCAGGAAGATCTCCTCTTCTAAAATATCCCTTGAGTCCAGATAAGTATTAAGACTGCAAATAGTGATTGTGAAGCAGAATGATAAGCTAATGTATCAAAACAAATTAGATAATTTGGAGAATCTGGCAGTAAAATACTCAAAGAAGGAATAGAACAATTTTTAATTAGGATGTGTACCTGGGGTGTCATTATGGATGACCTCAGTCCTAGGAATATTGAGACCAATTTCTCTTCTGACAAAGCAGGAGGACTAGAATTAAACAGAGGCTTACTGTACTATATATATATATATATATATATATATATATATATATATATATATATATGTTTTAAATAAAACCCATTAGGAGAAAAGAGAATATGGTTTATGAATGGGTGAATAAATTAATATACCACTGGGACTTCCCTCTGGAGAAGAAAATGGGTACCCACTCCAGTATTCTTGCCTGGAGAATTTCATGGACAGAGGAGCCTGGCAGGCTACAGTCAATGGGGTCACAAAGAGTCAGACACAACTGAGCGACTAACACTTTTTGGGCTTCCCAGGTGGCACTAGTAGTTAAAAAAAAAAAAAGAAAGAAAGAAATCTCCCTGTCAATGTGGTGGTGGTGGTTTAGTTGCTGAGTCGTGTCCAACTCTTGAGACCCCATGGACTGTAGCCTGCCAGGTTCCTCTGTCCATGGGATTCTCCAGGCAAGAATACTGAAGTGGGTTGCCATTTCCTTCTGCAGGGGATCTTCCCAACCCAGGAATTTAACCTCAGTCTCCTGCATTGCAGGTAGGTTCTTTGTAGGGGTGCAGCTTTGATCACTTGTGGGGAACTAAGATCCTGCATACTGAGGAGTAAGTGAGCCCACGTGCCACAACTGCTGAGTCAGCATGCTCTAGAACTGGAGAAATTAACACAACAATGTATATCAACTATACTTCAATAAAATAAATTTTTTAAAAATCACCTTCTCTTGTTCAGGGCTCAGAACAAAACCATTTTAGAACTAAGATGTTTAATAGTTTCTTCGTAGTTGGGACAAAAAAAAGGTGGACCCAGAATATGAAAGTTTTGCCATACATATGCTGTAGGTACTTCAGCCTGAGAGAAGAGAGCTGATTCCTTCGCAATTAGTCCAACTTCTTCTGCCATGGCTCTACAACTGGTCCCAGGTAGCAGCATAAATATCCGCTGGATCATGGAAAAAGCAAGAAAGATCCAGAAAAATATCTATTTCTGCTTTATTGACTATGCCAGAGCCTTTGACTGTGTGGATCACAATAAACTGTGGAAAATTCTGAAAGAGATGGGAATACCAGCCCACCTGACCTGCCTCTTGAGAAACCTGTATGCAGGTCAGGAAGCAACAGTTAGAACTGGACATGGAACAACAGACTGGTTCCAAATAGGAAAAGGAGTACATCAAGGCTGAATATTGTCACCCTGCTTATTTAACTTATATGCAGAGTATATCATGAGAAACGCTGGGCTGATATTTCTCTCTGCTGGGAGAAATATCAATAACCTCAGATATGCAGATGACACCACCCTTATGGCAGAAAGTGAAGAAGAACTAAAAAGCCTTGATGAAAGTGAAAGTTGAGAGTAGAAAGTGAAAGATGAAAGCTGATGAAAGTGAAAGTTGAGAGGTGAAAGTGAAAGATGAAAGTTGATACAAGTGAAAGAGGAGAGTGAAAAAGTTGGCTTAAAGCTCAACATTCAGAAAACGAAGATCATGGCATCTAGTCCCATCACCTAATGGGAAATAGATGGGGAAACAGTGGAAACAGTGTCAGACTTTATTTTTCTGGGCTCCAAAATCACTGCAGATGGTGACTGCAGCCATGAAATTAAAAGACGCTTACTCCTTGGAAGAAAAGTTATGACCAACCTAGATAGCATATTCAAAAGCAGAGACATTACTTTGCCAACAAAGGTCCATCTAGTTAAGGCTATGGTTTTTCCAGTGGTCATGTATGGATGTGAGAGTCAGACTGTGAAGAAGGCTGAGTGCTGAAGAATTGATGCTTTTGAACTGTGGTGTTGGAGAAGACTCTTGAGAGTCCCTTGGACTGCAAGGAGATCCAACCAGTCCATTCTAAAGGAGATCAGTCCTGGGTGTTCTTTGGAAGGAATGATGCTAAAGCTGAAACCAGTACTTTGGCCACCTCATGTGAAGAGTTAACTCATTGGAAAAGACCCTGATGCTGGGAGGGATTGGGGGCAGGAGGAGAAGGGGACGACAGAGGATGAGATGGCTGGATGGCATCACCGACTCGATGGACGTGAGTTTGAATGAACTCCGGGAGTTGGTGATGGACAGGGAGGTCTGGCGTGCTCCAATTCATGGGGTCACAAAGAGTCAGACATGGCTGAGCAACTGAATTGAACTGAACTGAGCCGCATAAACAGACCACCTGCAAAATCAGTTCACTTATACAACTTCTCCTGAAGAGATGTTTTAATTTCTGCTATACAGCAATGTGACACAGTTATACACATATATTCTTTTTCATATTCTTTTCCATTATGAATATAGTGAGCTTTCCTGGTGGCTCAGCAGTAAAGAATTTGCCTGCAGTGCAGGAGATGTGGGTTCAATCCCTGGACGGGAAGATCCCCTGGAGGAGGGCACAGCAACACACTTCAGTATTCTTGCCTGGAAAATCCCACAGACAGAGGAGCCTGGTGGGCTGCTGTCCAGTGTTGAAAAAAAGTTGGACAGGACTGAAATGACTGAGTACACATGCACACACTGAATATACTTCCTTGTGCTATTCAGTAAGAACTTATTGTTTATCCATTCTATCCAGACATTCTATAATAGTTTTGATTGGCTAACCCCAAACTGCCAGTCCATCCGTTTCCCATCCCCTCTTCTGCTTGGCAACCACAAGTCTGTTCTCTATGTCTGTGAGTCTGTTTCTGTTTCAATAGGTTCATTTGGGTCCTATTTTAGATTCCACATATAAGTGATATCATGTGGTATTGAGACAAAAACTGTTTAAAAGGGAGCTTTCAAGAGGAAGTGAAGGAAGTGAATGAGCACTTCATACTGTCAAATTATGATACACTGAAATAATTACACATTTGTATGCTAACTTATCTACAAAATATAGCTAAGAGTAAAGGTTTCTCTAGTGAGCTGAGTAAGGAAATTAATTTATTATATAATAAAAAATAATAGGTGTGGCTTAGTGAGACATGTGCTTAATGCCTATGGAAGAGGGATCTAATTTCAAGAGCTTCTGAAAGGACCAACAGTGTTGTAATCTGATCTAAACTCCTCTCAGGGTAGTATGGTAAACTGGGAATAGGAACTCCGGACTCAGGTGGCCTGGGTTTCAAGTCTCAGTCTGACACTTACTAGCTGTGTGAATTTGGGAAAGATAATTCTAAAGATAATTTTATCTCCCACCTTAGTATTCTCACCTACATGAAGGAGATAACCATCCACATCTCATCAGTTCAGTTCAGTTTAGTCGCTCAGTCATGTCCAACTCTTTGCAACACCATGGACAGCAGCAAGCAGGCTTCCCTGTTCATCACCAGCTCCTGGAGCTTGCTCAAACTCATGTCCATTGAGTCAGTGATGCCATCCAACCATCTCGTCCTCTGTCGTCCCCTTCCCCTCCTGCTTTCAGTTGTTCCCAGCCTCAGGGTCTTTCCAATAGGTCAGTTCTTCACATCAGGTGGCCAAAGTATTGGAGCATCAACTTCAGCATCAGTCCTTCCAATGAATAATTAGAATTGATTTCCCTTTGGATTGACTGGTTTGATCTCCTTGCAGTCTAAAGGACCCTCAAGAGTCTTCCCCAACACCACAGTTCAAAAGCATCAATTCTTTGGCGCGCAGCTTTCTTTATGGTCCAATACTTACATCCATACATGAATACTAGAAAAACCATAGCTATGACTAGATGTACATTTGGTGGCAAATTAATGTCTCTACTCTTTAATATGCTGTCTAGGTTGGTCATAACTTTTCTTCCAAGGAGCAAGTGTCTTTTAATTTCATGGCTGCAGTCAACATCTGCAGTAATTATAGAGCCCCCCCCCCACCAAATAAAGTCTGTCACTGTTTCCATTGCTTCCCCATCTATTTGCCATGAAGTGATGAGATTGGATGCCATGATCTTTGTTTTTTGAATGTTGAGTTTTAAGCCCATGTTTTCAGTCTCCTCTTTCACTTTCATCAAGAGGCTCTTTAGTTCTTCTTCACTTTCTGCCATAAGGGTGGTGTCATCTGCATATCTAAGGTTATTGGTATGTCTCCCGGCAATCTTGATTCCAGCTTGTGCTTCATCCAGCCCAGCATTTTGCATGATGTGCATATAAGTTAAATAATTAAGGTGACAATATACAGACTTGACATAGTCCTTTCCCAATTTGGAACCAGTCCATTGTTCCATGCCTGGTTCTAACTATTGCTTCCTGACCTGCACACAAGAGGCAGGTAAGGTGGTCTGGTATTCCCATCTCTTGAAGAATTTTCCACAGTTTGTTGTGATCCACACATTCAAAGGCTTTAATGTAGTCAACAAAGCAGAAGTAGATGTTTTTCTGAAATTGTCTTGCTTGTTCTATGATTTAGTGGATGTTGGCAACTTGATCTCTGGTTCCTCTGCCTTTTCTAAATCCAGCTTGAACATTTGGAAGTTCTCAGTTCATGTATTGTTGAAGCCTGGCTTGGATAATTTTGAGCATTACTTTGCTAGCATGTGAGATGAATGCAATTGTGAGGTAGTATGAGCATTCCTTTGCTTTACCTTTCTTTGGGAATGGAATGAAAATTGACTTTTTCCAGTTCTGTGATCACTGCTGAGCTTTTCAAATTTGCTGGCATATTGAGTGCAGTATTTTCACAGCATCATCTTTCAGGATTTGAAATAGCTCAACTGGAATTCCATCACTTCCACAAGCTTTGTTCATAGTGATGCTTCCTAAGGCCCACTTGACTTCACATTCCAGGATGTCTGGCTCTAGGTGAATGATCACACCATCGTGGTTATCTGGGTCATGAAGATCTTTTTTGTATAGCTCATCTGTGTATTCTTGCCACCTCTTCTTAATATCTTCTGCTTCTGTTAGGTCCATACCATTTCTATTCTTTATTGAGCCCATCTTTGCATGAAGTGTTCCCTTGGTATCTCTAATTTTCTTGACTAGATCTCTTGACTTTCCCATTCTATTGTTTTCCTCTATTTCTGTGCATTGGTTACTTAGGAAGGCTTTCTTATTTCTCCTTGCTATTCTTTGGAACTCTTCATTCAGAAGACTATATCTTTCCTTTTCTCCTCTGCCCTTAGCTTCTCTTTTTTCTCAGTTGTTTTTAGGTCTCCTCAGACAACCATTTTGCCTTTTTGCATTTCTTCTTTTGGGGATTAGTTTTGCTCACTGCCTCCTGTACAGTGTTATGAGCCTCTGTCCATAGTTCTTCAGGTATTCTGTCTATCAGATCTAATCACTTGAATCTATTTGTCACTTCCATTGTATGATTGTAAGGGACTTGAAACAGGTCATACCTGAATGGACTAGTGGTTTTCCTTACTTTCTTCAGTTTGAGTCTGAATTTTGCAATAAGCAGTTAATGATCTGAGCCACAGTTAGCACCTGGTCTTGTTTTTTATTTTTTATTTTTATTTTTTTGTCTGTATAGAGCTTCTCCATCTTTGGCTGCAAAGAATATAATCAATCTGATTTTGGTATTGACCATCTAGTGATGTCCATGTGTAGAGCTGTCTCTTGTGTTGTTGGAAGAGGGTGTCTGCTATGACCAGTGCATTGTCTTGGCCAAACTCTAGCCTTGGCCCTGTTTCATTTTGTACTCCAACGCCAAACTTGCCTGTTACTCCAGATATCTCTTGACTTGATACTTTTGCATTCTAGTCCCCTGTGATGAAAAGGACATCTTTTTTTTGGTGTTAATTCTAGAAGTTTGTATAGGTCTTCATAGAACTGTTTAACTTCAGCTTCTTCAGCATCGGTGGTTGGGGCACAGACTTGGGTTACTGCGATATTTAATAGTTTACCTTGTAAACAAACAGAGATCATTCTGTTGTTTATGAGACTGCACTCAAGTACTGCATTTTGGGGGGCTTCCCTGGTGGCTCAGTGGTAAAGAATCTATATGCAATGCAGGAGACTGGGTTCAATTTCTGGGTCAGGAAGATCCCCTGGAGGAGGGCATGGCTACCCACTCCAATATTCTCGCTTGGAGAATTCCATAAATTGTGGAGCCTGGCAGGATATAGTCCATGGGATTGCAAAGAGTCAGACATGACTGAGCAACTAACACACACAGACACATACTACATTTTGGACTCTTTTGTTGACTTTAAGGGCTACTCTATTTCTTCTAAGGGATTCTTGTTCACAATAGTAGATATAATGGTCATCTGAATTAAATTCGCCCATTCCATCCATTTTAGTTCACTGATTCCTAAAACGTCAATGTTCAGTCTTGCCATCTCCTGTTTGACCACTTCAAATTTACCTTGATTCATGGACATAACATTTCAGGTTCCTGTGCAATATTGTTCTTTCCAGCATTGGACTTTACTTCTGTCACCAGTCACATCCACAACTGGGCATGTTTTTCACTTTGGCTCAGCCTCTTCTTTTTTCTGGAGCTATTTCTCCACTCTTCTCCAGTAGCATATTGGGCACCTACTGACCTGGGGAGTTCAGTCTCCACCTCATAGAGTTTAATGAATAATATTGAAAGTATAATAGAACAAAGATTTACTAGTTTATAGGGCTAAAACTAGACCTTCTTCTCTGCTATACCTTCAGCTGAAATCCATCCTATAAAAGTCCATGCATTGGCCCAGTTTGGCAATAGAAAATATTGACGTTTCCACATGCCAGTCTTTTACATGGTATATCACACTGATTGATTTGTGGATATTGAAAAATCCTTACATCCTTGGGATAAACCCCACTTTATATGGTGTATGACCCTTTCAATGTGTTGTTGGATTTGGATTGCTAGTATTTTGTTGAGGATTTTTGCATCTATGTTCTATATTCATCAGTGATATTGGCCTGTAATTTTCTTTGTGTGTGTGTGTGTGGTATCTTTGTCTGGTTTTGTTATCAGGGTAATGGTGGCCTTATAGAATGAGTTTGGGAGTGTTCCTTCCTCTGCAATTTTTGGAACAGCTTCAGAGGGATAAATGTTAGCTCTTCTCTAAAATGTTTGATAGAATTCACCTGTGAAATCATCACATCTTGGACTTTTGCTTATTGTGAATTTTGTAATTACAGTTTCAATTTCAGTGTTTGTGATTGATCTTTTCATATTTTCTATTTCTTCCTGGTTCAGTCTTGGGATACCATACCTTTCTAAGAATTTGTCCATTTCTTCCAGGTTGTCCAGCATCCTGGAAGAAGTGGACAAATGTATCCCAGGTATCCAGGCTGTCCAATGTATCCCAAGGATACATTGCCTATAGTAGTCTCTTATGATCCTTATATGCCAATATTTTAAATATTGAGAGACACATCTAGAATTTCTTTCTAAAAATACTTCTCCAATATTAATTATGCCTCAAAAATAAATAAATAAAATACTTCTAAATGTTCTCCTGCTTCTGATCCCTTGGATGTAGGTTATTATGATATCATCATTTTAAGGCATAGTTCTAATTTTCAATTCATGGGCAATTTTTTACAATTTCCTAAAAACCAGGGTATGGTTCTAAGATTCCACATTTAAAATTTTTAAGTTCTAGAACATAAAATTTATCCATAACTAGAACTACTAAAAATATATTGCTTTAGGAAAATAAGATCCTAAATCTTATATAAAAATGTACCAGTGATGGATTAGTGGTTTATTTTTTTAAATAGAAAAATATAAGAAATAATTTTTTTTAACTACTGGAATTGAGAAGACATTTATGCATATGAAGAAAATTCCAGAAGTCTATAAGGAAAATAAACAGATATGACCACATAAAGATTAAAATTTTACATATGTAAAAGAGTCATAAATAGTGGGGAGAAAACTAAACAAAATGCAAAGATTACTGTTAAGAACATATTTAAAAATCCCTATAAGTCAATAAATAATAATCAGCCTATTAAAAATAATCATTCAGCTCACACAAAGAAACATAAATGCCCAATGAAAATCTAGGCTATAGATTTTAGCAGGCATTTGATCTAAAATGATGAAAAATAAGCACATGAAAAGATGCTTAGTATCATTAGGAAAATGAAAAGTCAAACCAAAATGAGATAATGCTTTATACATATTAGAGTGTCAAAGATTAAAAAGACTGATTACACCAAATGTTGGCAATGATGTGGAGCTACTGGAATTCTCATACATCACTGGAGGAAATGTAAAATGGTAAAATCATTTGGGAAAATAGTTCAACAGTGTCTTAAGTTAAACCAACCACAAGACACATCATTTTTCTCCTAGGCATTTACCTAAGAGAAATGAGAGCATACATCTCCACAAAGTCTTGTACATGAACATTTGCAGTAGCTTTATTTGTAACATACCTAAACTGGAAACTATTCAAATGTCCTTCAATGAGTGATGGACAAGTTGTAGTATATTAATACAAAGGAATACTACTCAGCAGTAAGAAGGAATGAACTAATACATGCAACAACATGGAAATTTTCAAAATAGGTTAAGTGAAAAAGCCAGACCCCCCCCATAAGAAAGTACAGAGTGCACTTTTACATTTATGAAAAATTCTGGAAAATGCAAGCTAATCTACAGTAACAGGAAGCAAACCAGTTTTTGCATGGGGTTGGAGCTGGAGGAAGGGAAGGGAATAAGAAAGAATTTTTAAAAGGTACAAAGAAACTTTGGAAAGTGATAAACATTTTCATTACATTAAATGCTGTGAGACTTCACTAGATGTATACTCATATATCAAAACTCATCAATTGTACACTTTATTTATAGGTAGTTTGCAGCTTACTGTATGTCAATTGTGCTTTAATAAGATGAAAAGAGAGCGAGAGAGAAAGATGACACCTAAGTGCAATGTATGATCCTGAATTGGATTCTAGACCAGAAAATAAAATTGGTATAAAAGGCATTATTAGGACAATTGGTGAGACTATGAATTAAATCAGAATAGTATGACTTAGATAACAGTATTGTATCAACATTAAATTTTCTTAATTTAGCAATTATACCATAGCTCTGAAAGAGAATATACAAGTTCTGAGGAAAAGTACATTGAAGAATTGTGGTGACTGAAACTTGCTCTCAAAAGTTTCAGAAAAAGTAACATAGTAATAATTCATGTGCATAATATACATGGAAAGAGAGAATGTGGCAAAGTGCTCAGGTATGATAGATTTCTAGGAGCTCTTTGTACTACTCTTATACTTTTCTATATCTTTGAATTGTTTCAACTCCTATGAATGGACAAATCTGGTAAAGCCATTTGTTAGCGTAAATATCTACAAAAAGGATATTGAAACATTTGTTTTTATGAGCAATGGTTCATAGTGACCTAGCTGGGCATCTTTAAGAGAACTCTTAAATAAATACATATACCCATATTAAAATATATCAAACAGATTTTGAAAGGATAATGTGTATCTCATACTTTTCTGTTGAGAAAAGTCAAGATATATTGTTATGTGAAAAAGCAAGTTATGTAACAACATACCGAGTATGGTCTACCTATGTGAAAAATGAACAAAAATAGTTGATATGACTCTATACAAAAATTTTCTAGAAAATCATTTGGAAGGATATACAGTTGACCCTTGAACAACACAGGTGTTAGGGGCTCAACCACCATGTAGTAGAAAAAGTGTATAAAACTTTTAGTGGGCCCTCCGTGTTCCCTGTTCTACATCTGTGATTTCAACCAACCACAAATCATGCAGTACTGTGGTATTTGCTATTCCAAAAAATGTATAAGTAGACCTGTGCAGCCCAAACCAGTGTTATTCAAGGGTTAATTTGGAATCATCGTTATAGCTTTTTCCTAGAAAAGGGTATTACATAGGGGTGGCATTGAAGGATTTGATGAAGTAAAATCTTTACATCTTACTGTACTCACTTTGAGTTATTTTTCAATTAGTATGCATATATATACTTGGAATAATAGATTTTTTCTTCTCTCTCTCAGGTGTGCATTACACTAGCAACCCTAAGTGATGCACACTTCTCAAAATCTGTAAGGGATTAAAGGGTCAGACCCCTCTGAACTGTGTTCTCTGCAATGCTTTTTGACAGTGTTCTGCTCCTGTTTCTAACTCATCCTTCTATTGGGTCTTTTGATTATTATTGTATGCGACTCCCAGGATGTGAGTCCATTGAAAGCTCAAGAGGAAATAGGAATCCTTTTCACTACTTGTCCCTGTTTTCATTACTGCATCTCTGAAGCCTAGTAGGAAGAGCATTAGTTTAGACCCAGCAAACTCCATCTCAGGTCATAAGACTATATCCTAAGAGAAATAAATGTCACTATCAAACTCAAATGAAAATGTATCTTCTCTTGCAGGAAATATGTGGAAGTAAATATATAATATACATTTTATGGTCAAAGACTGCCTTTTCCATGTTTGATTTTAAAAAAACTTATAAGAATGCACACAAAAAGTGTTTTATTCATCTCTTCATGTTTCTTGATTAAAATGAAAAGAAGTCATATCATAACAATGCCAATTGATTACAGATAGGAAGCAACCAAATGCGCCTCCACTTCTTCTAGAAACCGTTGGAATGAGGTGGCAGGCAATCAGGACGGTGGAGGGTGTTGGGAACTGTTGGACTGCCTTTCCTTATGAACAGACAGGCGGGCTGGCTACTAATTTTATATCCCAAACTGCTGATTTCCAAGTTTCCCAATTGGCCGACATATATGGATATATTTCCCTGAAGGGCGCTATTGCCTATTTCCCTCTGTATGTTTTGGGGAATGCATAGTACTAGCATCATCCTCATTTAACTGTGTAGCAGTCAAATTATAATAATTCCTATAAATAACTCAAGAGACTTTGAAGTGTCTACAATACTTGGTTGCCACCAGTGAGAGAAGCAGGGAAAAGAAAGAAGACAAATTAAAATGACTTCCTGAAGTTACAGAAAGCCTGGTTTGTAAGAACTTGAGAAATGCATATATCGTGCATGCTCTAAGGGATACACAATTCTACCTCTCTCTCTGCTCCCCCACCTCTCTCCCTCTCCCCCCCCCCCCCCGCCTCTCTCCCTCTCCCCCCGCCCCATTCCTCCCTGCCTTTCCCTACCTCAGAAAGTAATCTCATCCTTTCGTCACATATTATTGAAATCCCAGTTCTTTAAAAAACTCTCATTTTTGCCCAGACTGAGAGCATGTCATTTGGAAGTGATGTGCAAGGCAAGAGATAACCAGGTAGAACTCAGCGATTCGCCACAGAAAATGGTTCCATGTTTGGCCGTAATGCTATCAGAGCCTGTCCCTCAATAGCTCTTTACAGCTTCCAGCTCAGAATCTGCTGATTCAAGACTTTGCCTGCATGGGGAGGTGTGAGGGTGGGGGAGAAGGGAAGCCTAGCCGTGCAGGGGGAGTTAGGAGGAAATATTAATAGTCCTTCCAGAACACATAAGAAGTTAGAGGATTTTTTAAATAGAAATAGTCCCCCCTCCCCGTCTTTTCCTCTCTTTCTACCTCATTCCGTGTCTTCATTTCATGCTATGGTGGTGTTGATTGGGAAGGAAGAATCTTCTCAGCTAGCTGCTTAGTACCAAGCAGATGCACTTGAGTTGAAAATGGTGAGCAGTTAGGGGTTAGTCAAATACAGGCAGCAGACATGATAAAGGTAAGTAAGGATGTTTGGGTAGTGCAGTAATGGGACTTCAAAAAATGAAGACTACAAGTTACCCAAAAGCACAGTGGTGTACACATAGATTTCCATTTGTATAGGTTCCAGAGAGAATCAAAACACACCCCAAGTGGACTGACAACATAGAAACATTAAGGAGTAAATTAGATGTTTTCATTTCTTTAATAACTTTCTTTCAGTTCTAGTAATTTCGCACAAATTCAGAGGGAGATAGCAAACTTTCATTGCCTTTGAATCAAAAGAATGTTAAGTGGTTATATTTTCATTTATCAATAATCCTCTTGTTTTAGTGATGGCTCCAAACTTTTGTTTTTATTTTACTCGTCTCTTTTATTTATGAATCCAAAAGTACTTTAAATTCATAGAATAAATTAATTGGCATTTTCATGAATGTTTTGTTTTAGTAATGGCTTTTTAACTTTTTCTTGTACTTGAATCATGGACTTTTAGACTCACGGACACATGTAAGTCCTCTCAAAGTCCTCGTTTGAGAGTAAGGAGGCAGCTCCATCAGAGTGAGGTAATAAATTCACAAATGTTATTTGTATTCCCACACATCTTAAAGTGTCTAATTTCACTTCAGGAAGCAAGACTCAGATTCTTTTCTGTGTGGATGTCTCCAATCAAAAGAAGACATTAATTAAGGAACCTGATAAGGAGATTTGTGGATCAAAGTGAATATAAAGGCATAAGCCATTCATGTTTACATTTTTATTCATGTCTGTGGATATTAGCTGATCTTAGCTATTTAGTTATGCAAATAATTTAATATGCTGGGAAGTGAAAAAGAAGGAGGGGAGAGAAAGTCCAGCCTTTATTGTTTTCCCATCTAATAAATCAAACTTATCTTAATGCTGAGCAACTTTGATCTTTACTTCCTACCTAGCCATGACAACACTCAGTGGCTTCCAGTACTCTTTCTTTCTCCTTATAACCTCAAACCTAATGCCAAGCCCAACCTGTGGTTAAGCTCCTTCAACACATTCATATACACTCCACGGCTAATTATAAATTATATGTGTATAGCAGACAAAATCAGAAAGATTCTGTGAATGAGAATGAGAATGACTATAAGCATTTTTCTTTAACATTCTTATTCTTCAATCCCTGAAAATACTCATGTTTTTGAGGTGTGGTCTACATCATATATTGCTGTCAGGCAGCCATAATTATTAGAATTAAGATGCTTAAAGTTGTTTATGTGTGAATGGTACAGAATTTGTATTTTTTACCTGAGTTGCTTCTCCAGGAAATTTTCACAAAACCTGACAAAAAACGGGTGATCTCACTTAAGTGAATAAATTTGAAAGTAATACTAAAAATAAGAGCCTAATTTTTGAGTTATACTGTATACCTTTTCTATTTCTAATTATTAAGCAATTTTCAAAACTACTATTCCTGATAATTTCAATCTAAAATAATTTATTTTATTTCAACTGTTCTAATGAAATAAAAGGCCCAGTGCATAGCCATTCCCTTCTCCAGGAGATCTTCCTGCCCCAGAAATCAAACCCAGATCTCCTTCATTGCAGGCAGATCCTTTGCCATCTAAGCCACCAGAGAAGCCCAATATCTTATATACCTCCTTACTTTTCTGGGTTTCCCTGGTAGCTCAAATGGTAGAGTTTGCCTGCAATACAAGAGATCCAGGTTTGATCCCTGGGTCAGGGGATTCCCCTGGAGAATGGAATGGCTACCCACTCCAGTATTCTTGCTTGGAGAATTCCATGGACAGAGGAGCCTGGCAGGCTACAGTCCATGCAGTCACAAAGAGTTGGACACAACTGAGTGAATAACACACTTGCTTTTCTAAACTAGAGAAAGCAGACAAAAAAACTTCTAAAACACTCAAGATTGCTGTTATTGTTTTTAAGTACTACAGTATTTATTTTTTTTAATTTAAATTTATTAGAAACTAAAAAGAAAGGAAAAGATGGGTGTAATAAAATTTTTTCATGGATTAAGGCCAGAACAAAGACCATAGTTTGGAGATTAATTTCATAGAGAAAGTCAGACAAATGACATTTTGCAGACACCATGGGGGCAGTAACTAGAAATCTGAAGCCAGATTAAGTTTAATTGTGTGGAGGAAAGTAGTGGGAAACTGGACAGAAAATAATTGGAGGAGAGGGGTTAGAGCTCAAGCCAAGATTATCTCAGACAATTGGACAGCTCCCTCTCCACACCATTCACAACAACCTCCTACTTGTGCTAGGGACACCTTTTTCTTAAGTGGCTGAGGAGTGAAATAATCAGCTCCACATCCTAGGAACTACTGAATGACTTGGACCCTTTACCAAGTATCTTCAATGATGTCAATATCTGGGACTCAAAAGACTTTCAACAACACTATCATCGTCATCACCACTGACATTTATACCAAATACTTTACTTGCATTATCTCATTCAGTCCTCACAAAATCAATATGAGATTGGTAGTTTTATTTTTCAGATGAGGGAACTGAGGTTTAGAAGAGTTTTGTTCCATCCATCAGATCATATAACTGGGATGCTATGGAGATGGGAAAGCTCATGATCATTATCATTAAGCTACACTATTCCTAGTCATATGATGAGTTTTGTCCTCATGAGGCAGGCCTTTGATATCAGCACTCACCTCCATGATCATTCAATTTACTTATCTCCCAGTTTCACATCCAACTTCTGCTCAAATCAGCCCCTCTGCATCTCTGTGCTCCTAAGTGCTCCATCAATGAGTGACTCTCTTTCCACCGCTCCATTTTTCAGTTATTAAATTAGTGCTATCTTTGATCACAGGCTTTCACCTTTCCTACTTTCTTATTTCCACCAAGCCTTTCTTACCTTCTCTTCTCTTCTATGCCCCTCCCATGCCCCTCCCTGATCTTCACTCATTTGACTTATCATCAACTCATCTGATTTCACCAACTTCATGAGCTGCCTTCTGGCAATTCTTACTGTTCATTCTTGGTAAAGCTATTTTAACCTGGCTTTTAGCCACCCCAGATTCCCAGATTTCCTCCCTCTCAAACCATGGTTCACAGCTCTCTTCCCTCCTCTTACTCTACATAATACTATTGGATACATATAGATTAAGTCCACTAAGACTTGCAGAAAGTGAAAGTGTTAGTCTCTCAAGTCATGCAAAAAATGACAATGAAGTCAAACAGCAACAGCCACTGTCCCCTCAAGTGTGATGCTTGACAAAAATTTTATTCATCTCTTCATTAACTTCTTAAAACTAACACTTTAAGCCCCCTTTGCTCTCCTGAGCTCACATTTTAGGACTCCTCTTCAAGAGAATAAAGGATCTCAAATCCTACTTCAAGGCTATCCAAGTTGCATTAATTCTAACTCACAGTTTTCATTTCTTATTTGTTGTTGTCCACATTCATTCTCTTACTATTCCTTGATTTCTAAGAGAAAGAGATGGTCTCTTTACTATCATGTAGACTATGAAGTCTGTGCTCGGCAGCCCAAATATTCCCTCCCCTTTAGGAATCTTGTTCTCAAATTATCCTCACTCATTATTTTCAGCTCTTTTTGCAAAGATACACAGATCTCCTTCATCCTGGAGAATTCTGCTTTATTTGGCTCTGCTCACCCTTCTAAAGACCTCCTCTTTCTCTCTTTTCACTGGCCCAGCTTTTGAATGAATGATTCTCTCCCATCTGATATCTTCTTCCTACCAATCTCCAGAGGTGGATTATTTAGCTTCTAATAATTCTAATAAGCATCTTTTCCAAATTCAATGGCTTTTTCTCTGTCATCATTTTCCTTGATCTTTCTTAAATAATCTGTTTTCTACCTCATTTTTCTTATAGCTGCATTTAGTTTGCTTTCCTTCTATTTCTTTAGGCAGTCCTCTGTTTCTCTTACTGGTTCTTCTTCATTCCCATGCTCATTAATCTCCCTATACACAGTCTTTAATAGCTGCAGTACAGTCTTTTCCTTTGTTAATTAACTCTTATTATTCCAGCTGTGCTGATAAAATAAATACTCCTCCCTTGACATTAGACCTAATACAGTCTCATTTCTTCCACTATCTGTAGGACATCTCCTTAGATGTTCTCTATCAGCTCAAATCAATACACTAAACTGTTGTTTCACACAATGGTACACACACGTATAAACACACAAGCATCTTATAAAGTCACCACTCTTTCTTGTTGTCATCAGGTATTGTTGATTCTACCTTTAAAAATGTCTCTAACATCTCCCCTTCTCCCTATTCTCAGACTAGCTCAAGCCATAAGCATGTTGTCCTTTTTTTAACATCTTCTTAACTGTATTCCTTCATCTCTATTGTCTCTGATTTATCCTATATTACTGACCAGCTCAGTCCTTCTTTTAGAAAACAGTTTATTTTACTACTGAACCAATATATCTTCTTTTAGACATTTCAGAAATAAAGAAGTAAAAAAGAAAACAGTAAATGCCACTTATAAGCCCATCATCAGATAAGACCACTGCTAATATTTTGAAGTATTATCGTTCCAGTATTTTTAGTACACTCCTTTTCAATTTTTTACAAGATGGCATCATACACTGTGTCTAAAACTTAAACATGTATCATGCATATTATCAGTGTCAATGAGAACTCCTCATCATCACATTGTATTAAAGGTAGCTAAGTGTTTCCACTTGTATATGAAATATATTTACTCGATTCCCCTTATGCTGAACATTCACTTTGTTTTCAAGTCCTCAAATTCTATAAACAATACTGTGATAAGCATCCTTAAAGTTAAATCTTTGTGCACATCTATGCTTTAAGTACAATTGCTGAGTCAAAGTGTATGAGTACCTTTAAGGCTTTTGACATAAACTACAAAATTGCCCTTCAGAAAGATTATGACAATTTGGAATTCCACTAGCACTGTATGAAAAATGCAGACTTTCTTATACCTCATGCACACTGAGGTACACTTTGTAAAAGCTCTGCCAAGCTGGTTAGTGAAACAGTCAATTGAAGTTGAACCTCTTTTCACATGATTTTTTAGCCATTTGCAGTCAAACCCAGTAGAAAAGACAAAAACAAAAAATAAGAGCCCAATTATATTTTACATGGGAGGGAGGAAAGGAGATTAGGGAAAAAATTAGAGCTACAGTCTTCACGGCAGAGTTTTAGGACCCTCTAATCCTCCTCATTTCTTAACACATAGAATGTTTAAATCCCTTTCATTAGACCTGTGCGTGTGTCTCTGTATGTCTCTCTCTCTCTCCTCACTAACTCCACTAAATAATGATATCTAATGTTTTTAGGTGAACTGTACAGAGGCAGCACGTGTGTACTGTTTCTTCATTCCTTCTATAAGCTTCAAAGCAGCCTTGAAAACTTGCCATTTCACTGAGAGTTATACAGCTGTCAGCTTCCGTCTCCTCTAGCGTCTGCACAACAAGAGTGAGATCTCCAGCACTATGCTCATTAGAGAACTCCACTTCAACTGAACAACTTGGATGCACTGTGAAGTTCACCGAGCAGGGTTTGACTGCTATGGAAACGTGTTTGCCTTTGATCCTGGCAAAATGTGTTTGCTGGAAATTCTGGATCTATCAGAAAGGGAGGTAGATTTAAATGCAGGTGAGGTGAGGTGGAAAGATATGTCTTGGGGAAGAGAGAAAAGAATGAATGGTGTGGAGACGTGAGTGAGGGCTGAAAACACTGTAAAGAAAGAACAGTCATCATTATCATTCGAAGTAAAGTCACCATCATTCTTTATATAGCGTACCACTCTACACACAATCAACTTTGGATGGGCTTTCTTATTATAATTGAAGGCTTAAATTCCACCTTCTCCCTCAGTGTTAGACTAGGGGAAATTGGTTAATCCATTTCTGGGTTGCCAAAAATGACCTGGGATTTCAAATAGACATCCACATTGACAGAGATATGGAGAGTCAAAATGATTTTTGTTTTTAAGAAATCTGAAAATTGACTCACTTTTTTCATTTGTAATTTCACTTGAACTAAAAGGAAAGATTAGCTCTTCATAAGTTCTCCAAAATGTTTAAGAATGCTTCCTCTTTTATCCCGGGCTTTTCGAGTGTAGAAGGAAAGTCATTTGGTTCTGTATTTTTATTCTGTGCTTAAGGCAATGTGAGTCCCAAGGTGTTAAGATGCATCCAGACTCCCTCTGCAACCACATGGAGGAGTAAGCTCTGTAACCCCAGCTTCTGTATCTGTGTCCAGTGTTCTTCAGGACACAACCAGCTTCCCGGCACACACCTCAGGGAAGCTTCTTTTTCTTATGGATGTGAAGCTGGAAAGTGAAGCAGAAATAAACTCCGAGTCAGGGGCAGAGTATTCTGTAAAGAGCTTCTGCTCTCTGCGTTCTCCCCTCCACCAGATTCTTCACCAAGCTCATTACACCTTTCTTCCTTCCCTTCCGAGGACTTAACCTGAATGTGTCCATCTGTAAATTCAGAATCTAGAGATGAAATGCCTTTTCCCTTTAAAGACTATGATTTGATTATCTCTGTAACTTTAATTGTAGTGCCTAAACTTTCTTCAGAAATTTTTAGCTTATATGTGATTAATCCTTAGTGATAATTTGGTACTTTAATGGACATGTTTCTAAAGAAGCTGTAATTAATTTTAATGCATAGCTCATTTTTTTTCTAATTTTATGCTCACTTTTATCTCATTATATATGTTGGATTAAAGATATCAATTGAGCAAAATGTATAATCTCTTTGAGAAAAATGTTTAGTTTAAGTCTCATATTGCTAGAATAAAGTAGAGAATTTTGACAATTACAGTTTTCAAAATTTCTGAACACAAAACTTGTGTAAACATTTGTCCTCCAAGCATATTTACTCCTTGCAATTAAAAAATATCAGAAATTCAAAGTCTAACAAAAATTCAATTCAATTCTGAGATTAAGAACTAGGTCTTGCAGTCAGCCCAACTCTCTCTCCTTCCTATCACACACTTGTGTATCATTACTCTTGTTATACAGTGGCTGTCCTAAAAATTATCCTTAGTGAAATGTACGTTGTTGAGTTTGTGGGCAGAGGGGTGTTGGGCAAGCACCAAGAGGAACAAGAGAGATTTGAAGGAGAAATTTGGGAGAGAAGAAGCAATAAACATTATTAAGAACTAAGTCAGAGTGCAAGGACAAGACACCAGAGATGTCATCATTAAAATGTCCTCCTAAGAGTCCAGGAAGAACAAGGACCCCTTGGAAATTTACCCTCCTATTTCCCCTGGGATCTCTTTTTGTGGTCGTTTCTTCTGTGCATATTTTTGGAGCATGTTTCACTTTCAATACGCTCTTGGGGTACCTATATCTTTCAGTAAATCTCTTGTATTTTTTAATGTACCAAGAGATCTTACTTTTTCCAGCATAACCATTAGAAGATATTCTACTAGCTGGTTATTTCTCTATGAAAAAAATGTGTCCTAGTAAAAGAATTGCTAAGTATTTGGTGAAACCCAACACCATGAGAGCCAGTAACCTCAACAAATGCAGGAAATGTTACCTAAGAAAGAATAATTAATTGAGTTAGTGTAGCAGGACAGTAAATTCACTTGAATTAATTTCCTCAAGAACATGCTTGAAAAATATAATGTTTGTAGATGTACATACGTACACACACATATGTATGCATGGGGAAGAATCAATTCAAGGTAATAGATATTAAAAATCAGATTGTTGAAGAAATTCAATAGGTGGTCTACAAAGCAAAATATATTTGACATAAGAGTAGTTAATGAGCTAAAAGTTCAAGTGGAGGAATCTTACCAGAATGCAGCAGAAATGAATAAAGATGTAAGTATGAAAGCAAAATGAAGGGACAGGGTCAAAAGACACAGAAGTTTCATCATCTGTTTAAAAGGAACTCTGAAAAAGAAAATAAAGAAAATGTAAGGGAGTAGATTTGTTGTTGCTGCTAACTTTTGTCTGACTCCTTGCAACCCCATGAACGGTAGCCTGCCAGGCTCCTCTGTCCATGAGATTTCCCAGGTACTCTTACAGCATGTTGCTGTTTCCTTCTTCAGGTGATCTTCCTAGCTCATGGACTGAACCCCACGTTGCCTGCATTGGGAGGGAGATTCTTTACCCCTGAGCCACTAGGGAAGCCTGCAAGGGAGTAGACACATGAATGTATGAATAAAATTTCCCAAAATTGAAAATATATATATATAGGCCCACCTGATTAAAAGAGCTTAGCAAGTATCAAGTAGAATAGGATTAAATGCACACATGTGCATACGCACCTATTCACATAGTGGTGAAATTTCAGAACACCAAGGAAAAAGAGAAAATCCTAAAAGTTTTTACAAAAAATAAAATAGATGATGTACAAAAAAAAAAAAAAAAAAAGAGTAAAACAGCCAGCAGAGCATACTGGTTAAGAGCTTTTGTGCATGGATTTGAATCCTCATTCTATCATTTGCAAACAGTGTAACTTCAGACAAGCTCTTTATTCTTAGTCTTTTATTTTCCTTATTTGTAAAATTGGATAATAATAATACCTTCTCTTAAGGTGGCTAAAGGAATAAATGAGTTAATATCTAGAAAGCACATATAACAAATGTCTCACATGTAGTACATTCTATACAATTGTTTGTTAAATAAAATTGAAATGAGATTTCTTATCCATAATGCTGGATGGAGGGAGGCAGTAAATCAATATCTTTAAAGTTATAAAGACAAATACTTTTGAATACAGAATGTTATACCCACGCATACTATCATTTAAGTGGGCAAAATAGATACATCTTCAGGAAGTTGAGGACAAATTTAGCATTCACGAATTCTTTCTGATGTAAAGATCTCCAGCAGGAAGGAGGTACTCTAACAGTACAGGAATCAGAACAGATTTCATATTTCAGTGTTTTCACCATACAGATAAGAAATAAATACCCAAAGTGGTTTGTTTTTACAGTTTATAATAACCATGTAGTTGTTAAATATAAGCATCAAGGTTGAATCCAGATGTCCTAACTATGACCCAGTAATTTTTTTTCCCCTTTTCATAACAGGAATTCATAGACAATTAGATCTGTTCAGGGTTCAAGTATCTTTCATAATTCTAATGCTCTGGGGCTGTAAACATATAACAGACTCCAATGGGTTTGAATTTTTTTTAGTTATGCTCAGTGATAAAGTGAATATTTAGTCAAGAAAACATCAATCTCCATCTTCCTAGGTACTAAGTGAAAGTGAAGTCGCTCAGTAGTGTCCGACTCTTTGCAACCCCTTGGACACCAGGCTCCTCCGTCCATGGGATTTTCTAGGCAAGAGTACTGGAGTGGATTGCCATTTCCTTCTCCCGACCCAGGGATCGAACCCAGGTCTCCCACATTGTAGACAGGCGCTTTACCATCTGAGCCACCAGGGAAGTCCACCCTAGGTTCTAGGGAGTGTATAAACATAGCATTTTCACTAAGCAGTTAAGGTGTTCATTGAATAATATGGTTTAAATTATCCAAGTTGTTCCTCCAAGCTCTGATAATTAGGGAAACTTAACAGGCATTTTGTTGTTGGTGGTCTTGTTGCTTTTTATTATTTACATAGAAGATTACTATTTACATAGAGAGTTTGTTTACTACTTGAATTACTATAGGCAGTTTACCTAAAATATCTAGCCTCAGCTTGCTCACCTATTTGGGGATGCTGATACCTGGCTTGCAGAACTCCTGTGTGAATGCAGTGATTTAACATCACACTGTAGAGAGAGAAGTGCTTGCTTCAGAGTAGGAATCAGCCATATATCCAGTCCTCCTCAATCTCTGGCCTCAGGTACAAAACAACTCTTTACCCAAAAAAGGAATTTCTCTTCTCCATTTCTCCATTCTTTCTTCCTCCATCTTCTTTACTTTTTGCTGCTGGAATGTGGAATTTCATTTATAGGCTGCTGCTGCTGCTAAATTGCTTCAGTTGTATTTGACTCTGTGCAACCCCACAGACGGCAGCACACCAGGCTCCCCTGTCCCTGGGATTCTCCAGGTAAAAACACTGGAGTGGGTTGCCATTTCCTTCTCCAATGCATGAAAGTGAAAAGTGAAAGGGAAGTCACTCAGTCATGTCCAACTCTTAGCAACCCCATGAACTGCAGCCCACCAGGCTCCTTTGTCCATGAGATTTTCCAGGCAAGAGTACTGGAGTGGGGTGCCATTACCTTCTCCATCATTTATAGGCTAGCCAATCCCAATTATAGATTTCATTTATATAATTAATAAAATATTTTATTTAGAGATATTTAAAGTCCTAATCCTATCTCTTAATTCAGTTTTCAAAAATACCTAACTGGTCTTTTAAGGTAGAAGGAAGCAAATATGAGACATGATCTGAGAATCATGTATAGAAATAACAGGTAAATTAAGACAGTGAAGTCTGTTTTATTTTTCATATTTTTAAAGTTTTTAAAAAATTTATTTATTTGGCTGATACAGATCTTTGATCTTTGTTGCAGCATGTGAGATCTTTAGTTGTGACATGTGGGATCCAGTTCCCCGATCAGGGATCAAACCTAGACCCCCTACATTGGGAGTGCAGAATCTTCACCACTGGACCACCAGGAAAGTCCCAGCGAGATTTGTTTTAACATCCATATTTTGAGTTCCAGATAAATGTGAAAGTGCTTAGGAGCCTATTTTTTCTGCCTCCTATTATAAACTCTTTCAAGATTATTCAGAATAAAGACTATCCTCAACACAGATTTGAGACCGCTAGTTAAGATTCATATGAGAAATTCATGTGGGACACTCTTGACTACAGCATTCCTGCAGGACAGTCACTGAGAAGTGCCTGCATGAGGGAAATCTACCTGTGGGACAAATACGAATCCTATTAATACACAGTCTTTGCTTTAGAGCCGAAGAGAAATCCAAGTTTGGAATTTTGTTCAGAAAGAAAATGGCAACTGGGTCTTTCTGCTATACCTGCATAAATGTGGCATATTCCATCTACATGTTATGTAAGGATTTACTAGTCTTAAAGCAAGCTCCTGTAGGCATTTAAAGATACTAATTCATCTACAAAAAATCACTTTGCCTGCCCTATTAACTTTATTTACAAGAATTATCCTAAATAGGATCCATTATATATCGCAGGGTACATGCAAACTTGGGATATAAGTTCCTCTGAATTTGAGCATTTTAAAAATGAAAGAAAAAAAGAAAGACAGGTTTTTTCCAACACTGGGCACATATTCTCATTAGGTTTAGGAACAAGTCAGTAGAGAGCTTGCCCCTGTTCTTTCCTTCTGACCCTGCACTGTCTTGTCCTCTACTGCCCCCATGAAGATGCAGGAAGCATGAGGAAAGAGGTTAACTTGGTGTTCATTTTAAAGATACATTTTCTTACATTTAAAAGTGAAACTAAAACGTTTTCACTTGTCTTCCTACTTAAAAACCACTTCCAGATACCAAGAATGAAAATTAAATAGCAGACAAACTTTGTTTTCATTGACATTTAATGTAGAATATATATAGAGAGGGAAAACAAATGAAGAAGTAAAATAAATTCTTACAAAAGTGGAAAGGGCAATTTAATTACTTGCAGAGAGTAACCACCACAGAACCCCAGAAAGGCTTCAGTAAGTATCATGCACTTCAGAAGATGGGGTAGAGGGGACATGAAATCAGAGGGATTGGCTAGCCTGTGTAAGGAACAATTAGAATCTCCAAGTTCAGATCACTTCATAGTCAAATGATCAACCCCTACCTCTAGAGTACCAGAAATATATTCTCTGAAAAGTTTGAAAAAATGAATTTCAAACTTGGTTCAGACAGAAGGGAGGAGGTAAATAGTGAGACACCAAACTGAAAACAGTAAGGAAAGATTAGGTGAAAACCACTGAATACAGAAATCCCTCACCATTGTTCTTCCCTACCAAGTTCCAGAATGCTTGCTACCAGCTAGGCTCATGCATGCAGGCGAAAGACTGAAGGACTCTTCTCTGGGGAAAGTAAACTACCCCAGAGGCAAGACCTCACCCACATACACAGAATATGTGCTTTAAACTGAGTGCTAAAGAATTGATGCTTTTGAACTATGGTGTTGGAGAAGACTCTTGAGAATCCCTTGGACTGCAAGGAGATCCAACCTGTCCATCCTAGAGGAGATAAGTCCTAGGTGTTTATTGGAAGGACTGATGTTGAAGCTGAAACTCCAATACTTTGGCCACCTGATGCGAAGAGCTGACTCATTTGAAAAGACCCTGATGCTGGGAAAGATTGAGGGCAGGAGGAGAAGGGGACAACAGAGGATGAGATGGTTGGATGGCATCACTAACTCAATGTACATGAGTTTGAGTAAACTCCCGAAGTTGGTAATGGACAGGGAGGCTTGGCATGCTGCAGTCCATGGGGTCGCAAAGAGTCGGACATGACTGAGCGACTGAACTGAAGCTTATATTTCATATTTATAAACTATTTACATTTTTAAGCTTTCAATAAGCTTTAAAGAAATTTACTCGTAGACAAAAATGGATAACAACATTTTACAATGAAACAAATGGACCAAAAACAAAGAAAGAAAAGGGAATTTTAAAGAAACAGTGACAATGCTAGAAACAGAAAAAAACTTCCAAGTAACCATATTTAACAGCCTTAAAGAGAAAATATTATATCCATGAGATAAAAGCAACATATTTTAGAAAAGGTAATCAGGGAAATAAAGAGCTCTTGATTATTATCATATTTTAAAGTTTGATAAAATGATCAAAAGTAGAACTTAAAAGAAGAAAGAGGAAAAATGAATGTGAAAAGATAAAAAAGTTAGAAATCACTTCTGGGGGCCTAGTCAGCTACGGGTAATTTTAAAAAGAGAGAACAAATAAAATGGTGGGGAGGAAATTATTGTTTTATATAACAGAAAGTGCCTAAAAACTAAAGAACATGAGTTTTTAGACTAAAGGGTCCTGCTCAAAACTTGCCTAGTGAACAATATGAAACCTATGACAGGGTACATTATTAAAATTTAAGAACATTCAGAGAAGACCCAAAGGACTTACAGAGAGAAAAAGCAGAGTCTTTGTAAAGAATCAAGTAAAAGAAGCCATGGGCCTTCTCAGTAGCAACTGACTAAATATGGTTTTCAACACAGGATTCTATACCCAGCCAAAGTATCAATCACAAGTAAAGATAGAATGAATGTATTTACACACAGGCAAAGTATCAAATTTTTATCTTTCATAAAGCCTTGTTCTGGTGGATGTACCCTGGAAAAATGAAGAAAAGATATATGAGGATATGGGATCCTGAAAATATGGTATCTATGAGTAAGAATATCCAATATGATAGCATAGAAATTACCAGGATGTACAGCAGGATTACAGGGGAACGAGTCAAGGGTAAGCTGGAAAAAGAGGGTTTCAAGTAGGATGTCTCATCTTCAAGTAAGATGTAGGTTTCAGGTAGGTATCAGGTAAGATGCAACCCTGAATGTACATCGGAAGAACTGATGATGAAACTGAAGCTCCAAAACTTTGGCCACCTGATATGAAGGGTGGACTCACCGGAAAAGACCCTGATGCTGGGAAATATTGAAGGCTAAAGGAGAAGGAGGTGGCAGAGGTTGATATGATTAGATAGCATCACTGACTCAAAGGACAGGAATTTGAGCAAACTCTGGGAGATAGTAAAGGACAAGAGAGCCTGGCATGCTATAGCCTATGGGGTCACAAAGAGTTAGACACCACTTAGCAATTAAACAACAGGATGAAGAAAGAGATAATCTACAAATTTTTACTATGTAGAGAGTTGTATTGAGATGTGGGTTGCTGAGTAGTTGGGGGATGTCAGAAAACACAGCCATTAGGACAAGGAAAATTGGGCAAATGATAAAATAAGACAATAATTAATTTCAAGAAAAATCAAAAGTCATATAAGAAAAGGAATATATATACTAAAATATATAACACACTATACTCTTCCTTGCTTTGCCAGGAAGAGTATTTCCACAATTGTAGTAATAGAAACCCTGAATATTTAAGTGAAAATTGTGATATATGCAGGGAAGAAAGAAAGTTGTTAATGGGGATAGTTAGCCTTTCTAAAATCTTCATATTGTAATAAAAATTTAGTGTTCAAATGTGATGAAACCAGGAATCTTGTAGACATATGGATTAAATATTATTAAAATATATTATTAAAATTTCTCCCAGAGGTCAGACAGAAATTTTAAAGTGGTTGCTTCTTCATGGGATAGAGAAGGAAGAAGGAAGAGAGAGGTTGACTGCTATTTTTGTTAGAAGATTTTTAGCATTATTTGACTGTTTAAGGTAACACATTGATAAACATAAAATTAAGTTTCGGTGATAAACATTTTTTTTCTATTTTTTATTGACTTTTTCAGATGATGAGGGAAATGCAGGCCTACTGAAGATTTGGAAGATACATAATAATCCAGAAAAAATATTAAAAATTATCCATCCAGTGTCATCTATTGCTAGTCATTCTTTCTTTGTATGCATATTATTTTCCAAAACAGAAGCCATTCTCTGAATATAATTCATATATTTTTAGTTTGATTTTTATAATCAGAAGTTTTCATATCTTTAAACATTAAAAACAATTTGTTTATTAGCTGCATAATAGTCCATGTGATGATATGACAAAATTTAATGTCATAATTTTGAACATTTTGAATATTTTTTTAATTTCCCAGCTACAAATAATGTTATTTTAAATATATTTGTTCATTGATCTTTCCCAGTGCTTTATTATCTTCCCCTAAAAAGAATTTTTATAAATAAAATTGCTGAGTCAAACAGTGAAAACATTTCAGAGGCATTTGGCACAAGTTATTAAATTACTCTCCAGAAAGAGTTTTCTAATTCACATTGTCACTAGCAATATATGAGATTATATTTCATTTCAGTGTCATCCTTCTGACACTGATTTTCTCATTATAAAAAATAATTTTAAACTAAGCCTAAAGTAAAATGGAGCAGTTTCCCCCAAAATTATGGCTTTTCAATTTTTTCAAAACTGGTGACAGGAATATTAGTCCCTAAGGAAAGTCCCATAGGAACTAGAAAATGCTGGCCATTTCCCCTAGGAGAGAGAATTAAATTTTTTTCCTAATCTAGCAGTGAAGGAAAAGGTAGAATTTAAGCCTTTGGTTATAAGAAACCCCATAATCCTTTGTTGTATGGGTAGAATCAACACCTGGTGAGATAATTCAAAGAACAAAAACAGGAATAAGAACTAAATTAGACTATTTCAGGGAAAAGGCAATGGCACCCCACTCCAGTACTCTTGCCTGGCAAATCCCATGGGTGGAGGAGCCTGGTAGGCTGCAGTCCATGGGGTTGCTAGGAGTTGGACACGACTGAGCGACTTCACTTTCACTTTTCACTTTCATGCATTGGAGAAGGAAATGGCAACCCACTCCAGGGTTCTCCACCTGGAGAATCCCAGGGACAGGGGAGCCTGGTGGGCTGCTGTCTCTGGGGTCGCAGAGTCGGACACGACTGAAGCAACTTAGCAGCAGCAGCAGACAATGTAAGAGGTCTTTGTGCTTAATGGAAGTATTAACTAATGCTATGATGTTAATCATTTCGCAATATGTAAGTGTATAAAATCAACACCTGTATACTTTAAATTTACACAATATTATGTCAAATATATATCTCAATAAATCTGAAGGAATAAAAGAAATTTTTGTGCTGCAAGATATTTTAAATCATAAAATTAAGTCATAAATTCAATTGTGGAGACCAAAATTCTCTATTATATTTTTCTTAAGATGATCCACTTGGTTAATGAGGACCTTGCCAACACTAGAGGAATGCCCATTCCTGTGGAGCCAGAGACCAGTAAAATAAATAACAGTGGCTAACATTTATTAAATCTTCCTAGACAACATCTATTAAGTCTTCCTACCAGATACTTTATTTGCAATATCTCATTTAATCCACATAGCAACCCAATTAGTTTAGAATTAGACGATAATCTGAGGAGCTAACTTATTCAAGGCCACAGAGCCTGTTTGACTTGAGGGCCAGCACTCTTCACAATGGCACTGCGAGCTCAGACCCCTGGGTCCTCACCTCAGCAAACAGTAATAAGTCAGAAAGAAAGCTGAAAAAGCCTTTTGTGCATCTGAGTTGCATGCTGAAGCTTGAATACATCTATAACTTTATTAGTTTGAAGTTGTTAGAGACTGTCTTTGTTGGGGGGAAAGTCTGCTCAGGGCAACAAAAGATGAATAATTTTTTTCAAAAAAAGGATGTACCCCCATAGCCCTTTGTTATCTGTGTGTAGAACCAATACTTGGTGAGGTAAATTCAGAGGACAAAAATAGGAACAGAAGGATCTAGGAAGATGAAGTGATGGCAAAAAAGGATTCCGTTTGTGAAGACAGAATCTGGACTGCTAGGTGAAGTTGCAGGTAGGAAAAATCCAGTTCAATATATTTTAACTGGTTTCTAATTACATTTAAATAATTGTGCAGGTAAACGTTATTATTATTGTAGTATAGTCTGAAGTCAAAGAGCCTGATTGCTTCAGTTCTGATTTTCTTTCTCAAGATTGCTTTGGCTTTTTGGAGTCTTTAGTGATTCTATACCACTCGTAAATTGTAAAATTTTTTGTTCTAATTCTGTGAAAAATGCCACTGGTAATTTGATAGGGATTGCATCAAATCTGTTAGATTTCTTTGGGTAGTATAGTCATTTTCACAATATTGTTTCTTCCAATCCAAGAACATGGTATATCTCTTCATCTGTTTGTGTCACCTTTGATTTTTTCATCAGTATTTTATAATTTCCTAAGAGTACAGGTTTTTTGCCTCCTTAGGTAAGTTTATTCCTAGATATTTTATTCTCTTTGTTACAATGGTAAATGGGATCATGTCCTTAATTTTTCTTTCTGATCTTTCATTGTTGATGTATAGGAATGCAAGAGATTTCTGTGTATCAATTTTGTATCCTGCAACTTTATCAAATTCATTGATAAGCTTTAGTATTTTTCTGGTGGCATCTTTAGGATTTTCTATGTACAGTATCATGTCATCTGCAAACAGCAACAGTTTTATTTCTTCTTTTCCGATCTTATTCCTTTTATTTCTTGTTCTTCTCTGATTGCCATTGCTAGAACTTCCAAAACTATGTTGAATAATAGTGGCTAGAGGGGGCACCTTTGTCTTGTTCCTGATCTTAGAGGAAATGCTTTCAGTTTTTCACCATTGAAAATGATGTTTGCTGTGGGTTTGTTGCATTTGGCCTTTATCATGTTGAGGCAGGCACCCTCTATGCCCATATTCTGGAGAGTTTTTAATCATAAATGGGTATTGAATTTTGTCAAAATTTTTTCCTGCATCTATTGAGATGATCATATGGTTTTTATTCTTAGTTTGTTGACATGGTGTTCCACATTTATTGATTTATGTATGTTGAAGTACCCTTGCGTCCAGCTAGAGTAACCAAGACAGTATGATATCAGCACAAAAACAGAAATATAGATCAGTGAAACAGGATAGAAAGGCTCGTGACAAACCCACACACTTATGGTCACCTAATCTATGACATAGGAGGCAAGAGCATACTATAGAGAAAAGACAGTCTCTTCAATAGGTGGTGCTTGGACAACTGGATAGCTGCATGTAAAAGAGTGAAAATAGAACACTCCCTAACACTATGTGTGTGTGTGCTGTGTGCATGACCAGTCGTGTCTGACTCTTTGAGACCCCATGGACTGCAGTATGCCAGTCTCCTCTGCCCATGGAATTTTCCAGTCAGGAATACATCCATGGGACTTCTTCGTTGCCCAGTGGTTAAGAATCTGCCTTACAATGCAGGAAACTCAGAGTTGATCCTTGGCTGGGAAACTATGATCCCATGTGCCACGAAGCATCTAGGCCCACTAGCTGAAACTGCTGAGTCAAAGTGCCACAACTGGAGATTACATGTACCATAATAAAAGATTCTGCACAACAAAACAAAGACCTAGTAGAGACAGATAAGTATTGTTAATTATTTAATACATCCACAATAATACTATCTCCAAATAGGGTCACATTCTGAGTACTGGAGCTTCAGTTCACTTCAGTCGCTCAGTCGTGTCCAACTCTTTGCAACCCCATGAATCACAGCACACCAGGCCTCCCTGTCCATCACCAACTCCCGGAGTTCACTCAAACTCATGTCCATTGAGTCGGTGATGCCATCCAGCCATCTCATCCTCTGTCATCCCCTTCTCCTCCTGACCCCAATCCCTCCCAGCATCAGAGTCTTTTCCAATGAGTTAAGTCTTCACATCAGGTGGCCAAAGTACTGGAGTTTCCACTTCAGCATTATTCCCTTCAAAGAAATCCCAGGGCTGATCTCCTTCAGAATGGACTGGTTGGATCTCCTTGCAGTGCAAGGGACTCTCAAGAGTCTTCTCCAACACCACAGTTCAAAAGCATCAATTCTTTGAAGCTCAGCTTTATTCACAGTCCAACTCTCACATCCATACATGAGCACTGGAAAAACCATAGCCTTGATTAGATGGACCTTAGTCGGCAAAGTAATGTCTCTGCTTTTGAATATGCTATCTAGGTTGGTCACAACTTTCCTTCCAAGGAGTAAGCGTCTTTTAATTTCATGGCTGCAGTCACCATCTGCAGTGATTTTGGAGCCCCCCAAAATAAAGTCTGACACTGTTTCTACTGTTTCCCCACCTATTTCCTATGAAGTGATGGGACCAGATGCCATGATCTTCGTTTTCTGAATGTTGAGCTTTAAGCCAACTTTTTCACTCTCCTCTTTCACTTTCATCAAGAGTCTTTTTAGTTCCTCTTCACTTTCTGCCATAAGGGTGATGTCATCTGCATATCTGAGGTTATTGATATTTCTTCTGGCAATCTTGATTCCAGCTTGTGCTTCTTCCAGCCCAGCATTTCTCATGATGTACTCTGCTTAGAAGTTAAATAAGCAGGGTGACAATATATAGCCTTGACGTACTCCTTTTGCTATTTGGAACCAGTCTGTTGTTCCATGTCCAGTTCTAACTGTTGCTTCCTGACCTGCATATAGGTTTCTCAAGAGGCAGGTCAGGTGGTCTGGTATTCCCATCTCTTGAAGAATTTTCCACAGTTTATTGTGATCCACACACTCAAAGGCTTTGGCATAGTCAATAAAGCAGAAATAGATATTTTTCTGGAACTCTCTTGCTTTTTCCATGATCCAGTGGATGTTGGCAATTTGATCTCTTGTTCCTCTGCCGTTTCTAAAACCAGCTTGAACATCAGGCAGTTCATGGTTCACGTATTGCTGAAGCCTGGCTTGGAGAATTTTGAGCATTACTTTACTAGCATGTGAGATGAGTGCAATTGTGCTGTAGTTTGAGCATTCTTTTGCATTGCCTTTCTTTGGAACTGGAATGAAAACTGATCTTTTCCAGTCCTGAGCTTAGGACTTCAATAAAGCTTTTTGGGAGACACAGTTCAACCCATAGTAATATTTATAAGCAATACCTAGAATTGATTAGATGATTTTAAAGTATACATAAATGATAGCATTCTGATACTGGTTTTTTTCTTTTACTGAAAATTTTGAGATTAATCAGTCTCGTTACATGAAACTTGTTCATTTTAACAAAAGTATAATATAGTATTCCACTGTATAAACATACCATAGTTATTTATCCATTCTACTTTTGTGGACAATTTTATTGCTTCTAAAATTTATCATCACAGAAAGTGCTGTAATAAGCTTCTTTATACATGTTTCTTGTACACCTATGTGACCATTTGACTAACGTGTGAACATACAAAAATGGAAACTGGGTTTACATGACTTGTGTCAAATTGCTTTTCAAAATTAGTAACAACAAATTAAACATCCGCTAGCACTGTCCTCAGTATGAGTACTGGAGCTTATATCCACTCAATCTGCCAGAAAATTTGGAAAACTCAGCAGTGGCCATAGGACTGGAAAAAGTCAGTTTTCATTCCAATTCAAAAGAAAGGCAATGCTAAAGAATGTTCAAACTGCTACACAAGCACACTCATCTCACATGCTAGAAAAGTAATGCTCAAAATTCTCCAAGTGAGGCTCCAACAGTTCCTGAACCAGGAACTTCCAGATGTACAAGCTGGATTTAGATAAGGCAGAGGAGGGGCGATCCAAGATGGTGGAAAAATAGGATGGGGAGACCACTTTTTCCCCCACAAATTCATCAAAAGATCATTTGAATGCTGAGCAAATTCCACAAAACAGCTTCGGATCCCTGGCAGAGGACACCAGGCACCCAGAAAGGCAGCCCATTCTCTTTGAAAGGAGGTAGGACAAAATATAAAAGATAAAAAGAGACAAAAGAGTTAGGGATGGAGATCCATCCCAAGGAGGGAGTCATGAAGGAGGAGAAGTTTCCAAATACCAGGAAACCCTCTCACCGGTGGGTCTGTGGGGAGTTTTGGAATCTCCGAGGGCAACATAATAAGGAGGGGGAAAAAAGTCCACAGATTTTGCGCCTACCTGCAACTCCCAGTGGAGAAGTAGCCCAGATGCTCCCATCTGCTGGCAGCGAGCGGGGGCTGAACAGGGAGGAGCAGGTTGCACTGCTTAGGGTAAGGACCAGGCCTGAGTGACCTGAGGACAATCTGAGGGAGCTAATGTGAGATAGCACCACAAACTGTGGGATAGCCAGAGAGGGGAAAAAAGAGAGAGAGAAAGAACTTTTCTGAAGAAAGCTATAAGGCACAACCTGGCCAGCTCACAGAACAAAGGATTGAATGAACCCTCCAGGGGAGAGCTAGCTGGCTGCAGACTGACCCATCCCCCAGCCAGAGGCAGAGAGGCAGGAGGGTGATAGCCAGAGCCGGAAGGTGAGGGGGTAATCTCGGCCCCAGAGATGGCATCCTCCACCAAACTGTGATCAGGCTCCCAGTTGCTAATCAAGTCTTCCTGGGGTCCTGGACAGTTGACATCTGCCAGGAGGGTCACAGACAGAGATCAGCTCCCCAGAGGAGACACAGAGCATACCTGAGACGGCGCTGCCACTGTGCACCCAGGAAACCGAGGGGCTGGGACCGGAGAGGTGATAAGATGCACCACCCACCTGGGGAGACTGTGCTTGCCAAGCACCTGGTCACCTGAGTTGCTCAGACTTGGGAAGGGCACACAATGGAGGCCCAACCCAGTCTGTGCTGCTGTGGAGTACCCAAGAACCTGAACTTGAGCAGCTTAGACCTGGGAAGTGCACGCAACCCAGGGCCCACTTTAGACAGTTCCCCTGCAGAGCCACCTGGAGCATGAGCAGTACAGACTGGGAAAGCACACACGCCATGAGTGGGGGCAAACCCAGCGTGGCCCAACACTGCGAGCACTCCCCACACACACCAGTGATATTTGTTTGCCGTGTTCCTCCCTCTCCACAGCACAACTAAACAAATGAGCCTAAACAAGTGACCACCTTCGCCCCCTGTGTCAAAGCAGAAATTAGACACTGAAGAGACTTGCAAACAGAGGAAGCCAAGATAAACAAAGAAGAGGGAACCGCTTTGGAAGTGACAGGTGAAACAGGTTAAAACCCTGTAGTTAACATTGACTACATTGGAAGGGGCTTACAGACCTTAAGAAGAAGTATAAGCTGGAACAAGAAACTATCTGAAACTGAGCTGACCCCACACTGCCCTCAACAGCTTCAAAGAAATTCCTAGATATATTTCACTATTATCATTTTTTAATGTCTTTAATTTTTTAAGTTCTGTATTACTCCTTTAATTTTCATTTTTATAACCTACTATTACCTTGCAAAAAAAGCCCCTATTTTTAAAGCAAATTTCATATATTTTTAAAATAATTTTTATGATTTTGTTTTTTTTTAATATTGTATTTTCGAGAGTCTAACCTCTACTTATAGATTTTTGATCTTTGCTTTTTGGTATTTGTTATCTAATTTTGTACCTTTAAGAATCCAATCTTCAGTACCAATTTTTACTTAGGAGTGTGATTACTGGCTTGATTGCCCTCTCCCCCTTTTGACTCTCCTTTTTCTCTACCTCTATCACCTCCCTCCCCCTTTTCTTCTCTACCTGACTCTGTGAATCTCTTTGGGTGTTCTGGGCTGTGGAGAACACTTAGGGAACTGATTACTGGCTAGATCAGTCTCTCTCCTATTGACTCCTCCTCTTCTCCTCCTGGTCACCTCTATCTCCTTCCTCCCTCTTATCTTCTCTGTGTAACTCTGTGAACCTCACTGAGTGTTCCAGACTGTGGAGAGCGCATAGGGTATTGATTAATGGCTAGATTGCTCTTTCCCCCTTTGATTCGCCCTCTTCTCCTCCTGGTCACCTCTATCTCCCTCTTCACTCTTCTCTTCTCCACGTAACTTGCAAACCTCTCTGGGTGTCCCATACTGTGGAGAATCTTTTAACCATTAACCTAGATGTTTTATCATTGGTGCAATATGGATGGAGAAGTCTTGAGGCTACTGTAAGAATAAAATTGAAAGCCAGAGGCAGGACGCTTAAATCCAAAACTTGAGAACACCAGAAAACTTCCAATTCCAGGGACATGAATCAACAAGAGCTTAACGAAAACCCTCCATCAGTCAGTTCAGTTCAGTTCACTCACTCAGTCATGTCCAACTCTTTGCAACCCCTTGGACCACAGCACACCAGGCCTCCCTGTCCATCACCAACTCCCAGAGTTTACCCAAACTCATGTCTATTGAGTCAGTGATGCCATCCAACCATCTCATCCTCTGTTGTCCCCTTCTCCTCCTACCTTCAATCTTTCCCAGCATCAGGGTCGTTTCAAATGAGTCAGCTGTTCCCATCAGGTAGCCAAGTATTGGAGTTTCAGCTTCAACACCAGTCCTTCCAATAAACACCTAGGACTTATCTCCTCTAGCATGGACTGGTTGGATCTCTTTGCAGTCCAAGGGACTCTCAAGAGTCTTCTCCAACACCACAGTTCAAAAGCATCAGTTCTTCCGCACTCAGCTTTCTTCACAGTCCAACTCTCAATCCACACATGACCACTGGAAAAACCATAGCCTTGACTAGATGGACCTTTGTTGACAAAGTAATGTCTCTGCTTTTTAATATGCTGCCTAGGTTGGTCATAACTTTTCTTCCAAGGAGTAAGCATCTTTTAATTTCATGGCTGAAGTCACCATCTGCAGTGATTTTGGAGCCCCCCAAAATAAAGTCTGACACTGTTTCCACTGTTTCCCCACCTATTTCCCCTTTTCCCCATCTATTTCCCATGAAGTGATGGGACCAGATGCCATGATCTTCGTTTTCTGAATGTTGAGCTTTAAGCCAACTTTTTCACTCTCCTCTTTCACTTTCATCAAGAGGCTCTTTAGTTCCTCTTCACTTTCTGCCATAAGGGTGGTGTCATCTGCATATCTGAGGTTATTGATATTTCTCCTGGCAATCTTGATTCCAGCTTGTGCTTCTTCCAGCCCAGCATTTCTCATGACGTACTCTGCATAGAAGTTAAATAAGCAGGGTGACAATATACAGCCTTGACGTACTCCTTTTCCTATTTGTAACCAGTCTGTTGTTCCATGTCCAGTTCTAACTGTTGCTTCCTGACCTACATACAGATTTCTCAAGAGGCAGGTCAGGTGGTCTGGTATTCCCATCTCTCTCAGAATTTTCCACAGTTTATTGTGATCCACACAGTCAAAGGCTTTGGCATAGTCAATAAAGCAGAAATAGATGTTTTTCTGGAACTCTCTTGCTTTTTCAATGATCCAGCGGATGTTGGCAATTTGATCTCTGGTTCCTCTGCCTTTTCTAAAACCAGCTTGAACATCTGTTATGTCTATTAAGTCTCCTTATTCTGTAATACTTCAGCCTTTATTTGTCTTTGCTATCATGGACTCTTTTAATGTTAGCACTGTACTCAAAATAAATGTACAGTTATTTATTTTATAGGATGTCCCTCACCTATCAGATATTTCCTTAGGGATAGAACCTGGTTATGGCAGGAATAACACATAATTTTTTTCCTATAAAAAGTTGCTGACTTTTATCTTTTAGTTCTATAATCATATACTTTCACATATGATGTGATGTAGGGATGTTTTATTTTTCCATCTGGATAACTGTTATCATTAACCAAAAAGGTTTGTAATTATAAATGCTACTTCTGCTACATATCAACTTTGTATATATATATAATACCTTTTCTAGGATTTCTATTCTGATCCATTGGTTTATTTGATTTTTCTTGTGCCAATGTTACCTTAATTATTATAGCTTTATAATAGGGCAAGACAATCTACTTTATTCTTATTTTCTTTCAAAATGTCTTGGCTATTATTGACCCTTTGTAGAGTTTCATGAACACACACACACACACCTGATTAAGTATTTAATTGCATTGAATGAATAGATTAATTTCAGGAGAACTGCCATCTTTACAAGAACTAAATCATTCTTTGAATCAGTTCTAATGAGATGGATGAAACTGGAGCCAATTATACAGAGTGAAGTAAGCCAGAAAGAAAAACACCAATACAGTATACTGACACATATATACGGAATTTAGAAAGATGGTAATGATGACCCTGTATGCGAGACAGCAAAAGAGACACAGATGTATAGAATGGACTTTTGGACTCTGAGGGAGAGGGAGAGGGTGGGATGATTTGGGAGAATGGCATTGAAACATGTATACTATCACGTAAGAAACGAAGTGCCAGTCTATGTTCAATACAGGATACAGGATGCTTGGGGCTGGTGCATGGGGATGATCCAGAGAGATGATATGGGGTGGGAGGTGGGAGGGGGATTTAGGATTGGGAGCTTGTATACACCTATGGTGGATTCATGTCAATGTATGGCAAAACCAATACAGTATTGTAAAGTAAAATAAAGTAAAAATTAAAAAAAATATTAAAATAAATAAAGGACTGAAGATGATTTATCTCTTTTGTATACATCCTTTATGTCTTTTGATAATGTTACACATATAGATTCTGTACATCTTTTGTTGCATAAATTCTGAATTATTTTCTAGGAATTTTTGTTTTGTTATTTTTTAGATATTATATATTTAAAATCCATTTTATTGTAAAATGGATTTTAAAATCCAGTATTTTTACTACTGACAGATAGGTATACAAATGATTTGTGTATATTGGTCTTATACACAACAGCTTTACTGAACTCTTTTAAGTTCAATAGTTTATAAGTTTCTGGATTGTGAATATAGAAATCGCTTTGTTTACATCGAGGATACTGTGGAATGGGCATGTTTGTCTGTTTAAAAGAAATATGCCTACCTTTCTGCCATAAAGAAAAAAGTTTTATGCTTTGAATTTCTTTGAAATTATTGCTTTGATGTTTTGAGGTTTTAATCTACTGTTTCTTTTTTTATTGTAAGTAGCCTTGAAATCCCTATCAAACAAGCTGCATTATGTTCCATATCCCCATATTCTGCTCCACCTCTGCCCCATTTCTCACTTCTCTTTATGAAAAATTCTTTTTCAAATTTTCTGTATTCACTGTCACCATTAGTTCTTTGCATAGATTCTCTTGAACCCATTCCAATTGGGCTTTTATTTTACACCTTCACTGAAATTGTTCCTGTTAATATCACCAGAAATCTCTATCCAGCCAAATAATGGGCTTTCCTGTAGCTCAGATGGTAAAAAATCTGCCTGCAATACAGAAGACCCAGGTTCTATCTCTGGTTTGGGAAGATCCCCTGAAGACGGGAATGGCAACCCACTCCAGTATTCCATGGGGTCGCAAAGAGTCAGACACAACTGAGTGAATAACACACAGCCAAATAAAGTTCACATCTCAATTCAGCTTTTCAGCAGCATTTGACATTTTGCACTGGCTTCAGAGACACCATATTCTTCTGGCAGTGACCCTGCCCTCCGACTTGTTCTCCTTTGCTAGATCCTTCTTTTTATTTTAAATTATGGGATTTTGCAGGGTTCAGTCTTAGTCACTATTTACTCTAACAGCCTTAATGGGTGATTTCATTCTATCTTCTGCTTTTAACAGCCATCTCTATGTTGATGATTTCCAAGCATTAATCTCCAACCCAATTACTCCCCTGAACTCCACACTTTAATATCTACCAACCTACTTGACATCTAAAGTGTTGGTTGCTCAATTGTGTGACTCTTTGCAACTCCATGGACTGTAGCCTGCCAGGCTCTTCTGTCCATGGAATTCTCTAGGCAAGAACACTGGAGTGGGTGGCCATTCCCTTCTCCAGGGGATCTTCCTGGTGCAGAGTTCACACCCAGATCTCCTGCATTGCAGGCAGATTATTTACCATGGATACATGCACCCCAGTGTTCATTGGGACACTCTTTACAATAGCCATTAAATATTATGAAATATTGTCATTTGCAGCAACATAAATGGACCTAGAAATTGTTACACAGAGTGAAACATTGTATGACATCCCTTAGATGCAGAATCTAAAGAGAAATTATACAAATGAACTTATTTATAAAATGAACCACAGTCTTAGGTAATGAACTTCTGGTTGCCAGCTGGGAAAAAGAGGGGGAGGGACAGTTAGAGAGTTTGGATAACCAATGTATAGAAAAGGGAGCTCTGCTCAATGTTATGTGGTAGCCTGGATGGGAGGGGAGTTTAGGGAAGAATGGATACATGTATATGTTTGAAGGAGTCCTTTTGCTGTCCACCTGAAACTCTCACAACATTGTTATACTTCAATATAAAATAAAATAAAAAGTTTAAATATAAAATAAATAAATGAGGAAAATATGTTCTATTTAATTTCATTTCTCATGGATTCATAATATGAAGAGCACTCTTATTTTAGGACATGGCTTTAAGGAGAAAACTAAAATATAGAAATTCCAAATCAACTATACTCCAATAAAAATTAATTAGAATAAAACAAAATACAGAAATTCCAAAATAATTAAGATATACAATATATTTACTTGTGTTTTTGAGTGATATCAGTCCAAATTTATACCATCACAATGGCTACCATTAAAAAATAAACAAACCAAAAAAACATCATGTTGGTACCACTTTCTGTATTTCCCAAACTTTGCTATTAAAAGAATGACCAGATTGATATCTGCCACAACTCAGCTAAGTATTGTCTGGGAAAAAGCATTAGAAATCAATTTGTTTCCTTCCAAATTCTCTTTACACATTAGAAATTCATCAACAAGTGGCATGGTACCTTTTTAACCAGCCATTCGTCTCAAAAGAGTGGTGAACAGAGTTAAATGAAGAGCATGTTTTTCTTCTCAATTGTGTATCTCTTATAGCAATAGAATCAATAGGGCAGATAAGCGTAGTTTCCAATTAGTACAGTATTCCATAAATCCTAGAAGTAGATAACAGATAACTTAGAATAACATTTAAAGAAATTCACTATTATCAATCAGTGCACTACTCCTTTTTTTGTTTTTTCTCCTTCTTAACAAAGGGAAGTAAATCTCTGAGTCTTTCCCTCCTAATCTTGCAGTCATATTAGTCTTCATTTTGGGCTTCCCTGGTGGCTTAGATGGTAAAGAATCTGCCAGCAATGCAGGAGACCTGGGTTTGGGAAGATCCCCTGGAGGAGGGCATGTCAACCCACTCCAGTATTCTTCCCTGGAGAATTCCTACGGATAGAGGAGCCTGGTGGGCTACAGGCCATGGGATCACAAAGAGTCAGACATGACTGACCAACTAAGAAGCACATTGGGAGCTAAAATTATCAGAGGCTTCTACACAGGGCTGATAGTCTGCAGACTCGATCACTCCCTTATCAGATGCTGGAGTAATTTCCAAAAGGCTGCTAATTTTTTCTTTCTAGAAGCAGACTTTGGCCCTTCACACAGACTTTGGCCCTTTCATTTCAAATGCTAAAAAATTTAATGCACCTTTGCCTCATGAATTCTCATTATTAGTTTATAAATGAGAATGAGCTCCAAACATGAAAGTGTAGAGAAAGCAACAGGTGCACCAACATGAGGGGGTCCAGCAGGCTTCCTGGAGACAATGCCTAAGCCAAACCCTGAAGGAAGGATGTGAGTCAAGAAAATGGGTTTGAGTATCGTCAGGGCAGCAGGGTTTCAGTAAGAAGTGAGGAAAATCATGGAAACAAATAAGAACATAGTCTATACAGTGGAAAAGCATAGATCATGCAATTAATTCAAATACAAAACAAGGAATACTGAGTCTTAAGAGTGGGCCAAAATTAAACAGTGGGCCATATTCATCATATTGGGGTGTACATTAGTTTGATAGGGCTGCTGTAAAAATTACTACTAAGAACAGGGAAGCCTGGCATGCTGCAATTCATGGGGTAGCAAAGAGTCAGACATAACTGAGCAACTGAACAAGATGATTAAAAACAACAGATTTATTCTGTCACTATTTGGAACCAGAAGTTTGAAATCAAGGTTAATTCCTTCTGAAAGGTCTGAAGTAGAATCAGTTCCATGCCTCTCTCCTAGTTTTTGGTAGCTGCTGGTGATTCTTGATGTTGCTTGGCTTATAGACCGCATCATTCTAATCTCTACCTCCATCTCCACATTATCTTGTCCTCTGAAGTTTCTTCCCTTCTCTGCTCCTCTAAGGACATTTGTCATTAGATTTAGGGCCCAGAGGATGAGATGGTTGGATGGCAACACCAACTCGATGGACATGAGTTTGAGCAAGCTCTTGGAGTTGGTGATGGACAGAGAAGCCTGGTGTGCTGCAGTCCATGGGGTCGCAAAGAGTCAGACACTACTGAGCGACTGAACTGAACTAACCCAGGATGATCTCATCTCAAGATACTTAACTTAATTACATCTACATAAACCTTTCTGCCAAAGAAGGTCACATTCACAGGTTCTTAGTGGACATATCTTTTGGGAGACACCATTTATCACATTTTACAGGGAGCTTAGGCATTGACTTGCAGGTAGTGAGGAGTCCTTCAGACTTTTCACAAGAAGAGATAAAATTTCTATCACAGCAAGATGATTCAGCAAGGTCTGTGGTAGTAAGGATGGAGAGAAAGAGAGACTGAAATATTTAGAAGTTATGCTCAGTAGAACTAAACTGCCTAGATGTGGAACTGAATAACAGGATGGTCTCTGATGCTTCCCATAGTTCCAGATTGGGCAAATCTGATGATTATACAGAGACACCAAAAAAGAGAAGTGTTTAAAAAAGGATTATTCTTCCATTTTTGAAATGTTGATTTTGATGGCCTCTTGGGTAAGCTATTGTAGAAATACAACAGGCTGAGCTAGAGATAACAATTTAGGAGTCATCTCTGAATAAGTGAAGTGTGAAGACAAAAGCTGATGAGTTTTCAACAGTTCAGAAAACTGAACTGTTTTCAGAACATATTCGGAAGCTGAGGATATGATATACAATATTTAGGCCCAAGAAGGAGCTGGAGAATACAGGCCAAGTATCATGGGAGATAGTTCAAGTCATAGAAGCTGGGAAACCAGAACAATTGCTTAGACCTGTGGATGGACTGGTGAGGTGGACATTACCACAGCCTTGGTAGCATCTGTCCCCAGACGAGGGGAGTAAAGTGGAGCAACCAGATCTACTCTTTATTTGTGCTATGGAACAAAGTGTGTACGAGGTCTGAACTAATGATGAGGGTAAGAAAGTCTCTAGGCTTAGCGCTTCAGCATTATTATATAAAATCACAATTGTATTATATAAAATCCCTATGTAACATAGGGAACTGTGAGCTAGGAGCCAGTACAAGAGAGAAAAGCTACATTCTAGATACTAATGGGTTGCTGTTAGAAGAAGAATGAAAACCAGCTTTTGGTTGGTATTAGATAACTCTGGGACTTATAAATAGAGGATCTGGTAGGGATCCTTCTTTTTTCTAATGTGTTTTCTCACCATGTGTACCAAAGTTCTCTGCCCATGGAGATAGACTAAATATCACATAAGCAGAGGCATTTTCTAAAAGAATTATAGAAGTCACAGTGCAGATTCCTGCCAAGATAGTCTACCAAGCTTATAGAAGAGAACCCCCATCATCACTCCAGCTACAGACATACAGATAAAAATTTTTGTTAAAAGCAAACTTTAAAATACATAGCCAAGTTCAAAAGAAAAAAATGAAATTAAAATTTTTACAGATCATAAATAAGAAGAAAATTGGGGTTCACGCTCACTTTGGGGTCCAGGTTTGAGCCTGCCAGGGGAATAAAGTTTAAAATAGAAGCCTCAGCAGAGAGCTTTCCTGCCATTAAACAGAAACATCTTCCCAGGATCCCAGGAATGAGCCCTAAGCAAGTTGCCCCTAAGAAGGATGGCCTACAATGGCTTCCTTATGGATCACCCAATTTTTCATTCATAACCAAAGTCCACCAAATTGATGAAGAAAACAATAGCATATGTGAAAGAGGACAGTGCTGACAAATCGAACAACTGGACCCAGAGAAAGCAGACACAATGAACAGTAAAGAGCTTTAAAAACAAGTCCCAGTGAATTTTTAGAGAGATTTGAGAAGATGCTACAGCTGCAAAGTAAGTTTCAGCTGCAATGTCAAAAGAGCAACTAGGAAACAGAAAAGAAATCTTAGAAACTAACCATGATTGCCAAAATTAAAAGTACTACCCAAAATCTGGAAGAAAAAGAAATTTCATGCAAAGTAAAACAAAAAGGGAGACATGGAAAGCATGGGGGAAAAAATCAAGAGAGGCCATTTTTTAATTTGTATCATACAGTATGACACGTACTAAAGAATATATGTAACATAGATGTAAGTTACCATAATTAAATGAACACCAGTGAGCCCACTACCCAACTCAAGAATCAGAGCATCACCTACTGCTAATTAACTCCCTAGTCCCATCTCCTATTTCCCAACCAGAGATAAGTGAAATTTTGTGAATTTTGAGTTGATTATGACCTTGACCTTGATATTTTATTTTGTGCTCATGTGAATGTATCCTTAAACAATAGTGTTACTTGTTTTTGAACCTAATAAGAATGGCATCATACTGACAGATCGATAGAGGAAGATAAATAGATAGACATAAGCCAGATTGAGAGACAGCAAAGCACAGTAATTAAAAGTCAAACTGCCATGACACTGACTCTATCAGGTGTCATTCCCAACCGAGGTAAACTTACACAAGACACAAACCACTTAAAGGCTCAGTTTCCTCACTGGTAAAATAAAGATAATAATATCTCCTCCAAAGGGTTGTTCAGTTCAGTTCAGTCGCTCAGTCATGTCTGACTCTTCATGACCCCGTGAATCACAACACTCCAGGCCTCCCTGGCATCACCAACTCCCGGAGTCCTTCCAGACCCATGTCCATTGAGTCGGTGAGGCTATGGAACCATATCACCTTCTGTTGTCCCGTTCTCTTCCTGCCCTCAAACCTTGCCAGCATCAGGGTATTTTCAAATGAGTCAGCTCTTCACATCAGGTGGCCAAAGTATTGGAGTTTCAGCTTCAACATCAGTCCTTCCAATAAACACCCAGGACTGATTTCCTTTAGGATGGACTGGTTGGATCTCCTTGCAGTCCAAGGATCTTTCAAGAGTCTTCTCCAACACCACAGTTGAAAAGCATCAATTCTTCAGTGCTCAGCTTTCTTTATGGTCCAACTCTCACATCCATACATGACCACTGGAAAAATCATAGCCTTGACTAGATGGACCTTTGTTGGCAAAGTAATGTCTCTGCTTTTGAATATGCTATCTAGGTTGGTCATAACTTTTCTTCCAAAGAGTAAGCGTCCTTTAAGTTCATGGCTGCAGTCACCATCTGCAGTGATTTTGGAGCCAAAAAAAATAAAGTCTGACACTGTTTCTACTGTTTCCCCATCTATTTCCCATGAAGTGATGGCACTGGATGCCATGATCTTCGTTTTCTGAATGTTGAGCTTTAAGCCAAATTTTTCACTCTCTTTTTTCACTTTCATTAAAAGTCTCTTTAGTTCTTCACTTTCTGCCGTAAGGGTGGTGTCATCTGCATATCTGAGGTGATTGATATTTCTCCTGGCAATCTTGATTCCTGCTTGTACTTCTTCCAGCCCAGCATTTCTTATGACGTACTCTGCACATGAGTTAAATAAGCAAGGTGACAATATACACCCCTGACATACTTCTTTTCCTATTTGGAACCAGTCTGTTGTTCCATGTCCAGTTCTAACTGTTACTTACTGACCTGAATATAGATTTCTCAAGAGGCAGGTCAGGTGGTCTGGTACTCCCATCTCTTGAAGAATTTTCCACAGTTTATTGTGATCCACACAGTCAAAGGCTTTGGCATAGTCAATAAAGCAGAAATAGATGTTTTTCTGGAACTCTCTTGCTTTTTCAATGATCCAGCGGATGTTGGCAATTTGATCTCTGGTTCCTCTGCCTTTTCTATAACCAGCTTGAACATCTGGAATTTCATGGTTCACGTATTGCTGAAGCCTGACTTGGATAATTTTGAGCATTACTTTACTAGTGTGTGAGATGACTGCAATTGTGCAGTAGTTTGAGCAATCTTTGGCCTTGCCTTTCTTTGGAATTGGAATGAAAACTGACCTTTTCCAGTCCTGTGGCCACTGCTGAGTTTTCCAAATTTGCTGACATATTGAGCGCAACACTTTCGCAGCATCATCTTTCAGGATTTGAAATAGCTCAACTGGAATTCCATCACCTCCACTAGCTTTGTTCGTAGTGGTGCTTTCTAAGGCCCACTTGACTTCACATTCCAGGATGTCTGGCTCTAGGTGAGTGATCACACCATCGTGATTATCTGGGTCATGAAGATCTTCTTTGTAAGATATTAAAGGGTTGTTATGGGGATTGAATGAATTGCTTAGAGTTTGCCTGGCATAGAATAACTGCTATATGGATATTAACTATGATCACTATTGTTTTGTACTTCATTTTCTGTGATGTTTCTTCTCTCAATCTTATCTTTCCAAAATTTATCAGTATTGCTGCATGTAATTGTCATTTTTTTTCTTCTGCATGCATGCATGCTTAAGTCATATCTGACTTTTTGTGACCCTATGGACTATAGCCTGCTAGGTTCCTCTCTCCATGGGATTCTCCAGGCAAGAATACTGGAATGGGTTGCCATGCCTTCTTCCAGGGGACTTTCCTGATCCAGAGACTGAACACACATCTCCTATGTCTCCTGCATTGCAGGAGGATGCTTTACCCACAGAGCCACCTGAGAAGCCCTATTTTCTTCTACTGAATGATATTATATCATAAGAATATGCTGTATTTTACCTTTTCATTCTACCAATCTGTATTTTTGTTGTTTCACTTTTTTTGCTATTAAAATCTATGATGCTATCAGCATTCTTATACCTGTTTCCTGGTGCATGGATGCAAAAATTTCTCTAGGACATACATTCATATGACTAACAATCGAATTGCTGGGCATATAAAACTGTGCAACTTCACATGATAAGACCAAATCACCATATTATTTTACAAAATGATAAAATCTTTCAGTTCAGTCGCTCAGTCGTGTCCGACTCTTTGCAACCCCATAAAGCACAGCACGCCAGGCCTCCCTGTCCATCACCATCTCCCGGAGTTCACTCAGACTCAGGTCCATTGAGTCAGTGATGCCATCCAGCCATCTCATCCTCGGTCGTCCCGTTCTCCTCCTGACCCCAATCCCTCCCAGAATGAGAGTCTTTTCCAATGAGTCAACACTTCGCACGAGGTGGCCAAAGTACTTGAGTTTCAGCTTTAGCATCATTCTTTCCAAAGAAATCCCAGGGCTGATCTCTTTCAGAATGGACTGGTTGGATCTCCTTGCAGTCCAAGGGACTCTCAACAGTCTTCTCCAACACCTCAGTTCAAAAGCATCAATTCTTCAGTGCTCAGCCTTCTTCACAGTCCAACTCTCACATCCATACATGACCACAGGAAAAACCATAGCCTTGACTAGATGGACCTTAGTCGGCAAAGTAATGTCTCTGCTTTTGAATATACTATCTAGGTTGGTCATAACTTTTCTTCCAAAGAGTAAGCATCTTTTAATTTCATGGCTGCAGTCACCATCTGCAGTGATTTTGGAGCCCAAAAAATAAAGTCTGACACTGTTTCCACTGTTTCCCCATCTATTTCCCATGAAGTGATGGGACCGGATGCCATGATCTTCGTTGTCTGAATGTTGACCTTTAAGCCAACTTTTCCACTCTCCTCTTTCACTTTCATCAAGAGGCTTTTTAGCTCCTCTTCACTTCCTGCCATAAGGGTGGTGTCATCTGCATATCTGAGGTGATTGATATTTCTCCCGGCAATCTTGATTCCAGCCTGTGTTTCTTCCAACCCAGCATTTCTCATGATGTACTCTGCATAGAAGTTAAATAAGCAGGGTGACAATATACAGCCTTGATGTACTCCTTTTCCTATCTGGAACCAGTCTGTTCCATGTCCAGTTCTAACTGTTGCTTCCTGACCTGCATACAGATTTCTCAAGAGGCTGGTCAGGTGGTCTGGTATGCCCATCTCTTTCAGAATTTTCCACAGTTTATTGTGATCCACACAGTCAAAGGTTTTGGCATAGTCAATAAAGCAGAAATAGATGTTTCTCTGGAAAACTCTTGCTTTTTCAATGATCCAGTGGATGTTGGCAATTTGATCTCTGGTTCCTCTGCCTTTTCTAAAACCAGCTTGAACGTCAGGGAGTTCACGGTTCACATATTGCTGAAGCCTGGCTTGGAGAATTTTAATCATTACTTTACTAGCGTGTGAGATGAGTGCAATTGTGCAGTACTTTGAGCATTCTTTGCCATTGCCTTTCTTTGGGATTGGAATGAAAACTGACCTTTTCCAGTCCTGTGGCCACTGCTGAGTTTTCCAAATTTGCTGGCATATTGAGTGCAGCATTTTCACAGCATCTCTTTCAGGATTTGAAACAGCTCAACTGGAATGCCATCACCTCCACTAGCTTTGTTCGTAGTGATACTTTCTAAGGCCCACTTGACTTCACATTCCAAGATGTCTGGCTCTAGATTAGTGATCACATCATCATGATTATCTTGGTAGTGAAGATCTTTTTTGTACAGTTCTTCCATGTATTCTTGCCACCACTTCTTAATATCTTCTGCTTCTGTTAGGTCCAGACCATTTCTGTCCTTTATCGAGCCCATATTTGCATGAAATATTCCCTTGGTATCTCTAATTTTCTTGAAGAGATCTCTAGTCTTTCCCATTCTGTTGTTTTCCTCTATTTCTTTGCATTGATCACTGAAGAAGGCATTCTTATTTCTTCTTGCTATTCTTTGGAACTCTGCATTCAGATGCTTAAAACTTTCCATCAAGTTTAACCTCCTGGTATTGTAGATTTCCTAATTTTTACCTTTTCAGTTAGAGTGAGATGATACTTCACTATGTTAATCTGCATTTCCATGTTTTTGAATGTGTTGAATATCTTTCAAAATATTCATCAATTATGTTTCTTAGTCTGTAAAATTCTGCTTATATAATTTGCTCATTTTTCAACTGGGTTTTGGCTTACTAATCTGAACAACAGACTGGTTCCAAATAGGAAAAGGAGTATGTCAAGGCTGTATATTGTCACCCTGCTTATTTAACTTCTAAGCAGAGTACATCACGAGAAATGCTGGACTGGAAGAAGCACAAGCTAGAATCAAGATTGCCAGGAGAAATATCAATAACCTCAGATATGCAGATGACACCATCCTTATGGCAGAAAGTGAAGAGGAACTAAAGAGCCTCTTAATGAAAGTGAAAGAGGAGAGTGAAAAAGTTGGCTTAAAGCTCAACATTCAGAAAACAAAGATCATGGCATCCGGTCCCATCACTTCATGGGAAATAGATGGAGAAACAGTGGAAACAGTGTCAGACTTTATTTTTTGGGCTCCAAAATCACTGCAGATGGTGACTACAGTCATGAAATTAAAAGATGCTTACTCCTTGGAAGAAAAGTTATGACCAACCTAGATAGTATATTCAAAAGCAGAGACATTACTTTGCTGACTAAAGTCCGTCTAGTCAAGGCTATGGTTTTTCCAGTAGTCATGTATGAATGTGAGAGTTGGACTGTGAAGAAGGCTGAGCACCAAAGAATTGATGCTTTTGAACTGAGGTGTTGGAGAAGACTGTTGAGAGTCCCTTGGACGGCAAGGAGATCCATCCAGTCCATTCTGAAGGAGATCAACCCTGGGATTTCCTTGGAAGGAATGATGCTAAAGCTGAAACTCCAGTACTTTGGCCCTCATGCGAAGAGTTGACTCATTGGAAAAGACTTGATGCTGGGAGGGATTGGGTCAGGAGGAGAAGGGGACGACTGAGGATGAGATGGCTGGATGGCATCACTGACTCAATGGACCTGAGTCTGAGTGAACTCCGGGAGTTGGTAATGGACAGGGAGGCCTGGCGTTTTGCGATTCATGGGGTCGCAAAGAGTCGGACACGACTGAGCGACTGAACTGAACTCAACTGAACTGAATCTTGTTGATTTGTAAGGGTTCTTTATATATTTTTAAAATGACACTTTGCCAGTAATACAGTATGTGAATATCTTTTTCAAGTTTGGGGCTAATCTTTTCACTTTATTGATAGTGTGTTCTGATGAACAGAGGCTCTCAAACTTAGAATGATCAACTTTATCAATGTTTTATTTAACTTTTTCTCTATCTTGAGGTTTAAAAAGTATCTCTTTAATTTATGATCAAAGTTTTAAAGTTTGCCATCACTTTTAAATCTAATTCATCAGGGACTTAAAAATATAGATAGTCAAAGCTATGGTTTTTCCAGTAGTCATGTTTAGATGTGAGAGTTGGACTATAAAGAAGGCTGAGCACCGAAGAAATTATGCTTTCAAACTGTGGTACTGGAGAAGACTCTTGAGAGTCCTTGGACTACAAGGAGATCACACCAGCCAGTCTTAAAGAAAATCTACCCTAAATATTCATTAGAAGGACTGATGCTGAAGCTGAAGCTGAAGCTCCAATAGTTTGGCCACTGTGAAGACCCAACTCATTGGAAAAGATCCTGATGCTGAGAAAGATTGAGGACAGGAAGAGAAGGGGGCAACAGACGATGAGATGATTGGATGGCATCATCAGCTCAACGGACATGAGTTTGAGCAAATTCCAGGAGATAGTGAAGGACATGGAAGTCTGGCATGCTGCAGTCCATGGGGTCACAAAGAGTCAGACATGACTTAGTGACTGAACAACTAGTTGAAACTAAAAGATATAACTCCATTTTTTTTTCAAATTCCCAATATATATTTCAATATCATTTATCTAATAATTCTCCTCTCTCTATTGATTTGTAATATGGGTGTATTAGATTACTTGGCTTCCCTGGTGGTTCAGACAGGGCTCCCCAGGTGGCTCAGATGGTAAAGAATTTGCCTGCAATGCAGGAGACCTCGGTTCAATTCCTTGGCCAGGAAGATACCCTGGAGAAGGAAATAGCTACCCTCTCCAGTATTCTTGCCTGGAGAATTCCATGGACAAAGGAATCTAGTGGGCTACAGTCCATGGGGTTGCAAAGAATCAGACACAACTTAGTGGCTAACACACTTAGATTATTAGAACCATAAGAATTACCACAAACTTGGTGACTTAAAACAACAGAAATGTATTATCTCACAGTTTTAGAAGCTAAAAGTTCAATCAAGATGTTAGTACAATTGGTTCCTTCAGAAGGCTTTGAGGGGAAAATCACCCTTCCTCTCCCTGCCAGTTTCTGGTGGTTGACTACAACCCATGTTCCTTAGCTTGAATATGCATCTTTTCAATTTCCACTCTCATCATCTCATCACTCTTTTCTTTGTCTGTGTCCTCTCATCTTCTTGTAAGGACAGTGGTATTGGATTCAGGGCCCAGGAGAATTTCATCTCCAAATCCTCTAATTAATTACATCTGCAATTATATCCAAGTAAGGTCACATTGTGGAGTCGATGGTTCTTGTTCAGTCACTCAGTTGTGTCCGACTCTTTGCAACCCCATGGACTGCTTCACACCAGGTTTCCCTTTCCTTCACTATTTCCTGGAGCTTGCGCAAACTCATGCCCATTGAGTCAATGATGCCATCCAACCATTTCATCTGCTGTTGTCCCCTTCTCTTCCTGCCCTCAATCTTTCCCAGCATTAGGGTCTTTTCCAATGAGTTGACTCTTCTCATCAGTGGCCAAAGTATTGGAGCTTCAGCATCAGTCCTTCCAATGAATATTCAGGGTTGATTTCCTTTAGGACAGACTGTTTGATCTCCTTGTAGTCCAAGGAACTCTCAAGAGTCTTCTCCAGAACAATTTGAAAGCATCAGTTCTCCGGTCCTCAGCCTTTATGGTCCAACTCTCACATCCAAACATGACTACTGAAAAAGCCATAGCTTTGGCTAGACACACCTTTGTCAGCAAAGTGATGTCTCTGCTTTCTAATACTCTGTCTAGGTTCATCATAGTTTTTCTTCCAAAGAGCAAGTGTCTTTTAATTTCATGGCTGAAGTTACCATCTGTAGTGATTTTGAAGCAAGCCCAAGAAAATAAAGTCTGTCATTGTTTCCATTTTTTCCCCATCTATTTGTCATGATCCTGATTATCTGGGTCGTGAAGATCCTTTTTGTATAGTTCTTACGTGCATTCTTGCCACCTCTTCTTAATATATTCTGCTTCTATTAGATCCATACTATTTCTTTCCTTTATTGTGCCCATCTTTGCATGAAATGTTCCCTTGGTATCTCTAATTTTCTTGAATAGATCTCTTGTCTTTCCCACTTTATTGTTTTCCTCTATTTCTTTGCATTGATCACTGAGGAAAGCTTTCTTATCTCTCCTTGCTATTCTTTGGAACTCTGCATTGAAATGGGTATATCTTTCCTTTTCTCCTTTGCTTTTCACTTTTTTTTTTTCACAGCTATTTGTAAGGCCTCCTCAGACAGCCATTTTGTTTTTTTGCATTTCTTTTTCATGGGGATGGCCTTGATCACTGCCTCCTATACAGTGTCATGAACCTCCATCCATAGTTCTTCAGGCACTTTTTCTATCAGATATAACCCCTTGAATCTATTTGTCACTTCCACTGTATAATCCTAAGGGATTTGATTTAGGCCATACCTGAATGGTCTAGCGGATTTCCCTACTTTCTTCAATTTAAGTCTAAATTTGGCAATAAGGGGTTCATGGTCTGAGCCACAGTCTTGCTTTTGCTAACTGTATAGAGCTTATCCATCTTTGGCTACAAAGAATACAATATCTGATTTTGGTATTGACCATCTGGTGATGTCCATGTGTAGAGTCTTCTCTTGTGTTGTTGGCTTAGGAAGCATCACTACGAACAAAGCTAGTGGAGGTGATGGAATTCCAGTTGAGCTATTTCAAAGCCTAAAACATAATGCTGTGAAAGTTCTGCACTCAATACATCAGCAAATTTGGAAAACTCAGCAGTGGCTACAGAACTGGTAAAGGTCAGTTTTCATTCCAATCCCAAAGAAGGGAAATGCCAAAAAAAAAGCTCAAACTACTGCACAATTGCACTCATCTCACACACTAGCAATGTAATGCTCAAAATTATCCAAGCCAGGCTTCAACAGTACATGAATCATGAAATTCGAGATGTTCAAGTTGGTTTAGAAAAGGCAGAGGAACGAGAGATCAAATTGCCAACATCCGCTGGGTCATCGAAAAAGCAAGAGAATTCCAGAAAAACATCTATTTCTGCTTTATTGACTATGCCAAAGCCATTGACTGTATGGATCACAACAAACTGTGGAGGATTCTTAAAGACATGGGAATACCAGACCATCGGACATGCCTTTTGAGAAATCTGTATGCAGGTCAGGAAGCAACAGTTAGAAGTAGACATGGAACAACAGACTGATTCCAAATAGGAAAAGGAGTACATCAAGGGTGTATATTATCACCCTGTTTATTTAACTTATATGCAGATTACATCATGAGAAACACTGGGCTGGAGGAAGCACAAGCTGGAATCAAGATTGCTGGGAGAAATATCAATAACCTCAGATATGCAGGTGACACCACCCTTATGGCAGAAAGTGAAGAAGAACTAAAGAGACTCTTGATGAAAGTGAAAGAGGAGAGTGAAAGCTTGGCCTAAAGCTCAACCTTCAGAAAACTAACATCATGGCACTGGTCCCATTCAGTTTCAGTTCAGTTTAGTCGCTCAGTCATGTCCAACTCTTTGCGACCCCATGAATCGCAGCATGCCAGCCCTCCCTGTCCATCACCAACTCCCGGAGTTCACTCAGACTCGCGTCCATCGAGTCAGTGATGCCATCCAGCCATCTCATCCTCGGTTGTCCCCTTCTCCTCCTGACCCCAATCCCTCCCAGAATCAGAGTCTTTTCCAATGAGTCAACTCTTCTCATGAGGTGGCCAAAGTACTGGAGTTTCAGCTTTAGCATCATTTCTTCCAAGGAAATCCCAGGGCTGATCTTCTTCAGAATGGACTGGTTGGATCTCTTTGCAGTCCAAGAGACTCTCAAGAGTCTTCTCCAACACCACAGTTCAAAAGCATCAATTCTTCGGCGCTCAGCCTTCTTCATAGTCCAACTCTCGCATCCATACATGACCACAGGAAAAACCATAGCCTTGACTAGATGGACCTTAGTCGGCAAAGCAATGTCTCTGCTTTTGAATATGCTATCTAAGTTGGTCATAACTTTTCTTCCAAGGAGTAAGTGTCTTTTAATTTCATGGCTGCAATCACCATCTGCAGTGATTTTGGAGCCCCAAAAATGAAGCTTAGTTCTATTCAATTCATCTGTTTTTCTATCCTTAAAACAATACCAGACTGTCTTAAATACTACATATGCTTTAATTCTTTTATAGTAATTATTGATATCTGAAAGGCAAGTCCCTCGTCTTCATCTTCTTCTCCTTTAGAGTGTATTGGCTATTTTGGGGACTTTGGTCATCTATATAAATTTAAGCATCAGCTTGTCAAATTTCTTTTTAATATCCTGTTGGAATTTTATTGACTTTGCACCAAATTTATGGAAAACTGGCATCTCTACATTATCAGATCCTTTACAATATGCTCTAGCTCTCTCTTTGCTTCAGTTTCCTTTAATGTCTTTCAGTAAAGTATTATATTTTCTCCATATAAACATAATACAAAAGGTCTGGGTTTACCCCTCATGTAGTTTCCCCTATTCTTAATATCTTTGTTGTTGTTCAGTTACTATATTTTATCCAACTCTTTGTGACCCCATGTACTGTAGAACACTAGGCTTCCCTGTTTTTCTCTATCTCCCAGAATTTGCTCAAACTCATGTCCATTGAGTCAGTGATGTTATCTAACCATCTCATCCTCTGTCACCCCCTTCTCCTCTTGCTCTCAATCTTTCTCAACATCAGGATCTATTCCAGTGAGTCAACTCTTCACATCAGGTGGCCAAAGTATTGGAGCTTCAGCACCCGTCCTTCCAATGAATATTCAAGGTTAACATAAATCTTTTAAAAAACATTTTGGCTGCACCACTTGGCATGTGGGATGCTAGTTCCCCAACCAGGAATCAAACCTGCACCCCATATATTGAAAGCATGGAGTCTTAGACACCGGACCACTAGGGAAGTCCCTCTTACATAAATCTTTTGTTAGATTTACTCCTGGTTAATTTATCTACTGTAATGCTATTCTAAATGGTGAATATTAATTCAGGTGATTCAGCAATCAAATAATAAAAATTTCCAAAATGGAAACAAAAAACAGATGGAAGGAAATTACTGGAGTAAAATTTCTAAAAGCTGGAGACAACAAACTTTAAATTGCAAGAGCCCATTCTGTGCTTAGCAAGATGAATGAAAAACAGAATCTCACCTAGATGCTTCCTAGTGAAATTCAGAATGCCAAAGGGAAAAGAAGATCTTAAAAACTGTATAAGATTGTTTTCTGTAAAATGTGTTATCCAGGAGAGCAGCTTCTACATCTAACTCAGAGTCTCTGTGTTGACTTTTTCTTCTGAAAACATGATCTCCTTTTATGCCCTCAGTAGTTCTGAAGTGTTCTCATGTAGGTTTTGCATATTCCTGCTAAATTTAATTCCTAGGTGGTTTATATTTGTGTTGCTGTTATAAATTGAATTTTTTCATATTTTCTGGCTACCACTGGTATAAGAACACTATTGGTTTTCATTTCCATTGTCCTTTATTGGTCACATATGCAACTAGTACTGTTTGATAGATTTTTAGTTGACTGTAATTATCCTGTTAGATAATTATATAGACAAATATATAATCTTCAAATAATGATAATTTTTCTTTCTTAGCTCTCTTGTTGCTTTTTCTTTTCTTATTACTCTGGTTGTAACTTTCAAAAATTTTGGAATAATAGCAATAATACTGAGTAACCTTGTCATTTTCAACTGCACTCTTAAGTAATAAGTGCTTTTGGTTTTAGGAAGTGTTTCTATCATCTTATAGAATAAAGAGATGTGGAAATTTACCATGCTTGTGTTAACTGACATGACCCACTTCAACCTTTTCATTTGATGAGTTTAAGCAAAATATTCCAACTATTGAATCATCTTTACATTCCTGGCATAAATCCTACTGAGTTAAGGTATGCTACATACTGGATTATGTCCTCAAATTAGTATATTGAAACCCTAATTTCCAATGTGATGGTGTTTGGAGATAGGGCCTTTGGGAGCTGATTAGATTTAGATGAGATCATGAGGATGGGGTTCTCATGTTGGTATTAGTGCCCTTATAAGAAGAAATACCACAGACCATGATCTCTTTTTCTGTTTTGCATGTGAGGACACATCAAGGAGGTAACTGTCTATAAGAAAGAAAAGGAGCTCTCACCAGAAACAGACCATGCTGGCACCTTATCTTGGACTTAAAGCCTCCAGAACTGTGAGAGAATAAATTTCTATTGTTTAACCCCTCCAGTCTGTATTTTGCTATGGCAGCCTTAGCTGACTAAGACAGAATTCCTCCTGCCTGACTGCCTTGAGCTGGTACATCAATCTTTTCCTGCCATCTGAACCTACTTCTTTTGGGTCTTGAGCCTCCTAGCTTTCAGACTGGAACTTACACCATTGGTTCCTGGGCCTTCAGACCCAGAATCAAACTATTCTATCAGCTTTCCTGGGTCTTCAGATTGCTAACAGCAATTCCTGGGAGTTGTCAACCTCAATGATTTCAGGAGCCAATCCCTTTTGATAAATCTGTGTGTATCTGTATACTATTGGTTCTGTTTCTCTGGGAAATCCTAACAAATAAATACAAGGTATGCGAGAGTGCTCAGGTGTTCAGTCAGGTCCAGCTCTTTGTGACCCAATGGGTATAGCCTTCCAGGCTTCTCCATCCATAGAATTTTCCTGGCAAGAATACTGGAGTGAATTGCCATTTCCTTCTCCAGGGAATACAAGATGTATTGCCCTTTTAATACATTCCTCAGTGTATCTGCCAGTGATTTATTTATACACTGTTAACTGTTGTTGTTCTGTAGTTTTTTTTATTTATGGATACCATTTTCAGCATTAAGCTCTAGTACTGGGTTGCAGTCAACCATGTAAAATTAATTGGAAATTTCACCCTTTTTTCTTTGCTTGAAGCAATTTAAATAGCAAGACAAAAAAAGTAGTATATGTTTCTTGTGAGCATCCTGAAATTTTCTTTAAAAATTATCTGAGCCTGGCATGCTTATTGTGAATAATTCTGTGACAATTTTTTCCCTGTTTATTTTTGGCCATGCCACGCATCTTGCAGGATCTTAGTTCCCCAACTGGGGATTGAATCCAAGCCACAGCAGTGAAAAATCTGAGTCCTAACCACTGGACCACCAGGGAATTCCCTGTGACTATTATTATTATTATTATTATTATTATTATTTCTTCCATGGTTATTTTTCCATTCAGGTTTTCACCTTCTTTGAGTCTATTTTAATAATTCTTATTTGACAAGAAAATCATCCATTTTATCCAGAATATTTATTAGGATTAAGTTGTACATTGTGATTTCTTTAAACATTTTTAGTTTTACCTTTTTGTATAATGATATTCCCTAACATTGTGTACTTGTATGAAATCTCTTTTACTCTCTACCACACTTATAACAGATATGTATATCTGGTTCAAACTGTATAACTGGTTGAGTTTATATAAACTAGTGTTTTGAATGATGCTGATGCTGAAGCTGAAGCTCCGGTACTTTGGCCACTTGATGGGAGGAACCAACTCATTAGAAAAGACCCTGATGCTGGGAAAAATTGAAGACAGGAAGAGAAGGAGATGACAGAGGATGAGATGGTTAGATGGCATCATTGACTAAATGGACATGAGTTTGAGCAAGCTCCGGGAGATGGTGAAGGACAGGGAAGCCTGGCGTGCTACAGTCCATAGGGTCACAAAGAGTCAGACATGACTGAGTGACTGAGCAACTGAACAACAAGAACAATTTCTGACCCTGTTCTTAATTGTTGTATTTTTTCCTCATTTTCATAGGTAATTTTATTTGGTTTTTAGAAAAAACATATACAATACATGGGAGCCTCAGTTCTCTTAAATAGTTTTAAATTAAAAGTATGCAAGTGAGAGGATGAGTGTATTTCCACAATCAGAACATCAACACTGTTTAGCAAAGAGGCAGATAGGAATTTTTGCAGCAACTCACAAACATTTACAGGAAGGATAGGAAGTGAGTAGGAGCAGCTTGAGGTCAGTGGTCTAGCCAGCTCAGAAAACACAGTGGAGATGAAGGTTTCATCTCACCCCTTTAGTTTGAATTTAATAAAAGAATGATTTGCCTATCCTAGCCACTACAGCTTTGAGTACAAATATTTGAATGTGGGGAGGAGGCCCTCCAGGGCTCTACTGACAAGCTAACTGGGTCAACCAGAGCCTGCCCTTTCAGTTTGGTATTCAGCAGGACTGAGATGTACTAGGATTATCTGTCAGTCAAAATTCTACTGGTAGCAGATGTAACAAACTCCAGATTTGTTTGTTAATGCCATTTGTTTTGGATTAGACTTCTGCTTTCTCCTGAACATTCTCCATAATGAATTCACAGTATCCAACAGTGTTTGTGAAGACATTTTCGTGTGGCAGCCATCTGACTTCTACATAGTTTTGAGAAGTTAAGCAAGGAGGCATCAGGAATTGCCTTAGCTTTATTTTAACTCTGCCCTTTCCCCTATAAAATATACGCTATATATATCACATACACACACACACTTGTTATTCCAGGCCTACTTCTCCAGGAGCACAGATCCTCCCTCCTGTTCTTAATGGCTGTATTTTTTATATTTCTCACTAATTTTTACCTTCATTTTTCTTCTCCTTATTTTTACAATTAATTTTTAATCCTTTTTCTAATTTCTAGAATTGAAAACTGATGTTACTTTCAAACTTTCTCAGTTTATAAAACATTTCTGCTTCTATTTAGGCCTGAGGATTTGCCTTAAGTTTAGATTTGACCATGTCTCATAGATTTTATTTGTAATACCTTCATGGTTGTTAATTCTTAAATAACTAGTCTGTACAGAAAAACTAACGTTTTAACAGTTTAGAAAAACTTTAGAAAATTCTTTAAAGAATCCTAAGGTAAGAAAATTAAGGTATTATGGATCCCAGTTTGGAAGGGGAATGAGGGCCATTAGTTGGGAGATGGGGCAGGGAGAAAGGGATAAAAGAACATAAACCAGTACCTCAATTTGTGCCACCCATAAATGTTTGATGAATGAGTAAAATGTTCTGCCCATACATGAGATCTTGACTTTGAATCATATGGCAACACTTCTTTTCAGGCTATATATGTTTCTGGCTTAAGAATCTTTGATTTAATACTTTCCTGTTGCTTTCTTATTTGAAGGGTTCAGTAAGTCCCCTACGTACAAACCTTCAAGCTTTGAACTTTCACAAATGGGAACCTCTGGGCCAGCCCCTATATGCCGACTGTTGTACTATACTACTGTTTTCAAGGTACTGTTCAGTTCAGTTCAGTTCAGTCGCTCAGTCATGTCCAACTCTTTGTAACCCCATGAATTGCAGCATGCCAGGCCTCCCTGTCCATCACCAACTCCCGGAGATCACCAGAACTCATGTCCATCAAGTTGCTGATGCCATCTAGCCATCTCATCCTCTTTCATCCCCTTCTGCTCCTGCCCCCAATCCCTCCCAGCATCAAAGTCTTTTCCAATGAGTCAACTCTTCACATCAGGTGCCCAAACTATCAGAGTTTCAGCTTTAGCATCAGTTCTTCCAATGAATACCCAGGACTGATCTACTTTAGAATGGACTGGTAGGATCTCCTTGCAGTCTAACAGACTCTCAAGAGTCTACTTCAACACCACAGTTCAAAAGCATCAATTCTTCGGCACTCAGCCTTCTTCACAGTCCAACTCTCACATCCATACATGACCACTTAAACCATAGCCTTGACTAGATGGACATTGTTGGCAAAGTAATGTCTCTGCTTTTGAATATGCTATCTAGGTTGGTCATAACTTTTCTTCCAAGGAGTAAGTGTCTTTTAATTTCATGGCTGCAGTCACCATCTGCAGTGGTTTTCAAGCCCCAAAAATAAACTCTGACACTGTTTCCCCATCTATTTCCCATGAAGTTATGGGACCAGGCGACATGATCTTAGTTTTCTGAATGCTGAGCTTTAAGCCAACTTTCCACTCTCCTCTTTCACTTTCATCAAGAGTCTCTTTAGTTCTTCTTTACTTTCTGCCATAAGGGTGGTGTCACCTGCATATCTGAGGTTATTGATATTTCTCCCAGCAATCTTGATTCCAGCTTGTGCTTCCTCCAGCCCAGCGTTTCTCTTGATGTACTCTGCATAGAAGTTAAACAAGCAGGGTGACAATATATAGTCTTGACATACTCCTTTTCGTATTTGGAACCAGTCTGTTGTTCCATGTCCAGTTCTAACTGTTACTTCCTGACCTGCATATAGTTTTCTCAAGAGGTATTCCTCTGGTATTCCCATCTCTTTCAGAATTTTCCACAGTTTATTGTGATCCACACAGTCAAAGGCTTTGGCATAGTCCATAAAGCAGAAATGTTTTTCTGGAACTCTCTTCCTTTTTCGATGATCCAGCGGATGTTGGCAATTTGATCTCTGGTTCCTCTGCCTTTTTTAAAACCAGCTTGAACATCTGGAAGTTCACAATTCATGCATTGCTGAAGGCTGGCTTGGAGAATTTTAAGCATTGCTTCACTAGTGTGTGAGATGAGTGCAATTGTGTGGTAGTTTGAGCACTCTTTGGCATTGCCTTTCTTTGGGATTGGAATGAAAACTGACCTTTTACAGTCCTGTGGCCACTGTTGAGTTTTCCAAATTTGCTGGCATATTGAGTGCAGCACTTTAACAGCATCATCTTTCAGGATTTGAAATAGCTCCACTGGAATTCCATTACCTCCACTAGCTTTGTTTATAGTGATGCTTTCTAAGGCCCCACTTGACTTCACATTCCACGATGTCTGGCTCTAGGTGAGTGATCACACAGTCGTGATTATCTGGGTCATGAAGATCTTTTTTGTACAGTTCTTCCATGTATTCTTACCACCTCTTCTTAATATCTTCTGCTTCTCTTAGGTCCATACCATTTCTGTCCTTTATCGAGCCCATCTTTGCATGAAATGTTCCCTTTGTGTCTCTAATTTTCTAGAAGAAAATCTCTAGTCTTTCCCATTCTGTTCTTTTCCTCTATTTCTTTGCATTGATCACTGAGGAAGGCTTTCTTATGTCTTCTTGCTATTCTTTGGAACTCTGCATTCAGATGCTTATATCTTTCCTTTTCTCCTTTGCTTTTCACTTCTCTTCTTTTCACAGCTATTTGTAAGGCCTCCCCAGATAGCCATTTTGCTTTTTGCATTTCTTTTCCATGGGGATGGTCTCGATCCCTGTCTCCTGTACAATGTCATGAACCTCCATCCATAGTTCCTCAGGCACTCTATCTATCAGATCTAGGCCCTTAAATCTATTTCTCACTTCCACTGTATAACCATAAGGGATTTGATTTAGGTCATACCTGAATGGACTAATGGTTTTCCCTGCTTTCTTCAATTTAAGTCAGAATTTGGCAATAAGGGGTTCATGATCTAAGCCACAGTCAGCTCCCGGTCTTGTTTTTGCTGACTGTATAGAGCCTCTCCATCTTTGGCTGCAAAGAATATAATCAATCTGATTTTGATGTTGACCATCTGGTGATGTCCATGTGTAGAGTCTTCTCTTGTGTTGTTGGAAGAGGGTGTTTGCTATGACCAGTGCATTCTCTTGGCAAAACTCTATTAGCCTTTGCCCTGCTTCATTCCATACTCCAAGGCCAAATTTGCCTGTTAACCCAGGTGCTTCTTGACTACCTATTTTTGCATTCCAGTCTCCTATAATGAAAAGGACATCTTTTGGGGGTGTTAGTTCTAAAAGGTCTTATAGGTCTTCATAGAACCATTCAACTTCAGCTTCTTCAGCATTACTGGTTGGGGCATAGACTTGGATTACTGTGATATTGAATGGTTTGCCTTGGAAATGAACAGAGATCATTCTGTTGTTTTTGAGATCGCATCCAAGTACTGCATTTCAGACTCTTGTTGACCATGATGGCTACTCCATTTCTTCTAAGGGATCCCTGCCCACAGTAGTAGATATAATGGTCATCTGAATTAAATTCACCCATTCCAGTCCATTTTAGTTCACTGATTCCTAGAATGTCAACGTTCACTCTTGCCATCTCCTGTTTGACCACTCCAATTCACCTTGATTCATGGACCTAACATTCCAGGTTCCTATGCAATATTGCTCTTTACAGCATCAGACCTTGCTTCTATCACCAGTCACATCCACAAGTGGATATTGTTTTTGCTTTGGCTCCATTCCTTCATTCTTTCTGGAGTTATTTCTCCACTGATCTCAGTAGCAATTTGGATGCCTACTGACCTGGAGAGTTCCTCTTTCAGTATCCTATCATTTTGCCTTTTCATACTGTTCATGGGGTTCTCAAGGCAAGAATACTGAAATGGTTTGCCATTCCCTTCTCCAGTGGACTACATTCTGTCAGACCTTTCCACCTTGACCCACCTGTCTTGGGTGGCCCCACAGGGCATGGCTTAGTTTCATTGAGTTAGACAAGGCTGTGGTCCATGCAATTAGGTTGACTAGTTTTCTGTGATTATGGTTTGTGTCTGCCCTCTGATGCCTCTCGCAACACCTACTCTCTTACTTGGGTTTCTCTTACCTTGGGCGTGGGGTATCTCTTCACAGCTGCTCCAGCAAAGTGCAGCTGCTGCCCATTACCTTGGAAGGGGGGTATCCCCTGACAGCCACCCCTCCTGACCTTGAACGTGGAATAGCTCCTCTCCGCCCTCCTGTGCCCGCGCAGCCACCGCTCCTTGGACTTGGGGTTGCTCCTCCGGGCCACCGCCCCTGACTTTGGACATGGGGTAGCTCCTCCCGTCCGCCAGCCCTGACCTTGGACATGGTCAGAAGGACCCGGCAGAAGCACGCCGGCTGCGATGGAGTGCACGTCAGAAGCGTCACATTACTGTCCGTCAAGGTACTGTACTGTAAGATTAAAAATATTCTCTTTGTTTTTTGTGTTCTTTTTTTATGTATGTATTGTTTGTGTGAAAAGTATTGTAAATCTACTACAGTAGAGTACTATATAGCCAAGTGTGTTAAGTTGCATACTTAGGCTAACTCTGTTGGACTTACAAACAAATTAGACTTATGAATGCACTCACGGAAAGGAACTTGTTTGTATGTAGGGGACTTACTTGGGCTTCCCTGGTATTTCATATGGTAAAGAATCAACCTGCAGTGTGGGAGATCTGGGTTTGATCGCTGGGTTGGGAAGATCCCCTGGAGGAAGTCACAGCAACCCACTCCAGTATTCATGTCTGGAGAATCTCCACAGAGAGAGGAGCCTTGTGGGCTACAGTCTACGGCGTTGCAAAGAGTCAGACATGACTGAGCGACTAAGCACAGCCCAGGAGACTCACTGTATAGAAAACTCTTACGTCACAAACCCTTTCTCAAAACTTTTAAAATACTGCTCTATCATTTTCTGGTATTTAGTATGAAAGTGATGAAAATCTCAATAGTAATAATATTTTATTTTCCTTTTATGTATCTTTTTCTGACTATATATATATATATTTTTTTTTAGTTTTTTTATTTTTTAAATTTTAAATTCTTTAATTCTTACATGCGTTCCCAAACATGAACCCCCCTCCCACCTCCCTCCCCATAACATCTCTCTGGGTCATCCCCATGCACCAGCCCCAAGCTGACTATATATTAAAGGTAGTTTTTTATTCTTGTAATTTAAAAATTACACCAGGACATTTGGATTTCAATTAGGAGAAAGGCTTCAAATTGCTGTTCCTTTTTCATACACGTAATTTCTCTCTAATCTCATTGCAATTTAAAATAAAAATTTTCTGATATTTATCTCTATATCTTGGTACAAATCCATATCAAATTGTACTGTTCTGGTTCCCTTTTTATGTAATGATAGGTCTTTCTATAACTCTGGTGACATTTTTGTCTGGTTATTTTCACCAAGAAGAGGTTTATGTTTGTCCAATATTGTGAGTGCAATGGAGGCTCAGTCAGTTTCAGAGAAAATTGCTTGTATTATTTTAGTCTTAGACAATGTGAACATTTTTATTTTCTGGAGTTTCATTGTTATATTTGAAGGAAAAGACGGCCATGAAAGGTGTAGCAAGAGCTGTTCTCCAGGGCCTTTTTTTTCCACGTGGTGTGGAGTAGCCTTCCAGAGACTAACAGATATTGCTCCCCAGGCTCTTCTCCAATTGGAATGACTACAGTACTCAGGACTCGACTGGCTCCTGCAGAAATCAACTGGTGTTCCTTACTCTGCCATACCTGCCAGCTGCTGGCTAGGAATGCATTCCATGGTCAGTAGCCTAGAAAGTATTCTCATTTATTTATGAAATATTTAATGGGTACCCACGATGTATAAGTTACTGGCTAGACACTGAAATAGAGCTGTGATTAAAAGATACATGGTGTTAACCATTTCATTGGAGTTCAAGAATGAGGACATAAATTTGGGAATCATTAATCATTGGGTAATTAAGATTATGGGAGTGGATGCTATTGCCTAAGTAGAGAGTATAAAATGAAAAACTTAAGAGGGTCTAGGACCAAGATTTAAAGAATCCTATCATTTAAAAGTCTGTTAAAGTTTGGGTTTTTTAAATTTAAAAGTCTGGTGGAGAAGGATAAATTATAAACTAAGAAGAACTGGCAGGGAAGTAGGAGAAACATTTTAATATGTATTCCAACTAAATAGACTGCCTGAGTTAGACACTGTTATTTGCTTTCTCAACACCTGTTCCCTGTTTATTCCCTGCTGATGAAGCTCAGCTTAGTTTAGGGTGGCCATGTTCTCAGTCCCAAGGGTTATATTCACTTTCTCAATCTCCCTTGAGTGTAGAAGTGGCCATGGAGTACAGTTCTGGCCCGAGACCATGAAGTCTTCTATAGGGTATTTTGGAAAGCTTTTGTATTCTAATATTCAAAAAGAATTAAAAGGACTTCAGATGCTGCTGGTGCTGCTCCTTGTCCTCCCTTCTTCCTGCCTTGAAGACAGCCTAGCTCTCCAGATCTTCAGCAACCACCATGCTACCATGAGGTAATAAGCATGGAAATAAAAGTCAACTCACTAAAACTAGGAAGGTTTGGATACATTCTCAATTGGATTTTTAGTGGCACAACAAATATCAACAGCCAGCCACTTCCAGATTTATTAAGTTAGAAGACTAAAGTAATTTTTGGTTTAGCCACTATAGAGGATGTTTCTATACTTGCAGTTGAACACATTTCTAATTCACAAAATTTCCTTCTTAAATATGAACTTGGTTTCTCCACTACAAATGTATAACTGTACTTGATTTTGGAAAAGTAGAAAAAAATAAAGGGTATGTAATTCTTAAGTACTTTTTCTATTTTTGCCTAGTTCATAATAAAGAATAAAAGCATAGCACAAAACAAAATAAAAACAATCTTCCTGTGAAAAAAATAAAGGGTATGTAATTCTTAAGTACTTTTTCTATTTTTGCCTAGTTCATAATAAAGAATAAAAGCATAGCACAAAACAAAATAAAAACAATCTTCCTGTTTTCATCTGATCTTCCTTGACAGGAAAAGGATTTTTCTTTTTTTTTAGTTTTGCTACCAAATATTCAAAACTTAGTCTCTTTTCAATAATCAAATGTGCATTGTCCATAGAGCCTGGACCTAAGGAACAGCTTTCTGTGCTTTATGACAAGGTGTGTAGGTGGAAAATTTGCACCTGAGGAAAGAACAGTGACTCTCCGTTACTTACCAATAGCAGAAATTGCACATGCCAGACTACAGGCATGAACTTTCCATAGAAATGCAGTGGAAAGCCTTTGGTTTTCTGACCAGACATACCAGACCGAAAACATTTGAAGTCAAGTTTTTTCATCTCTGATCCTCCCTCCAAAACTACTCCCTGTCCTGTCCTCAACAACTTGCCCTAAAAGTATACTATTGCAATCATTACTATTCAAGACTAATGATATTATTAACTTCATTTTTGAAGTTTTTACTTTTCTGAAGCTCTTATCATTTTACAGGCACTGTCCTGACATCGAGGATGCAATGTCAAATTTAAGACATGAGCAATAATTTAAAAATCATTGATAGAGAAAATAATCAAATTAAAATAAACCTAAAATTTAAATAGAACATAAATCCTGCCCAGAAAGATCTTCCTGGGGAAAACAGACAAAAGAAATCAATAATTATAATTTAGTATGACAAAGGTCTGTGTGTACCTGAGCAGTGATTCTCAAATTTTGGTTCCCATTTGAAATCATTTTAAAAGTGCCCAGTGCCCAAGATTCACTACTGAGAATCTCTAGAGCTGGGGCACAGACATTAGCAGGTTTTTTTTTTTTTAACTTTTTAGATGATCTCAGCATGCACCCAAGTTGGAGGACCAATACACTAGTGGAAATCTCAGCAAAATCAGGAACAAGATTAAGAGGTGTTCTAGCAACTTTATTATTTAAAATTAATATAAAATTTATGTCCAATGCAACAAGGCACAAAACTGGATATTATTTAGAGCTTATATCCCTGTCAAATATAAAAGCCAAGAGAATTGATGAACTATTAAAATTACTACAACAGTGCCTTGGCCCTGCTTACAAGTGGGTTAGCACCAGCCTGGGGATGGACCCTCAGCTGGCCAAAAGCCATCACACCAAGCAAGTTCTGGTAGCCAGCTGGGCTGAAGCCATCCCCACCTATCAGTGAAGTTGGCCTCACCACAACAGAAGGGCCCATGAAGCCCACACAAGGGGCAACCCTAGAGCATATAACACTGGTGACCAGAGCAGAATGTGCCCCACAGGACATCTACATAAGGCCACTTCTCCAAGACTGAGAAACATAACTGATCTACCTAATACATAGAAATAAAAGCAGAGAATTAGGCAAAATGAGGAGACAGAGGAATATGTCAGAACTCTAGAAGAAGAACTAAGCAAAACAGAGATAAGTAATCAACTTGATAAGGAGTTCAGGGTAATGATTATAAAGGTGCTCAATGAACTCAGGAGAAAATCGATGAACCAGTAAAAAGTTTAACAAAGAGTTGGAAAACAGGAAGAAGAGCAAACAGAGCTGAAAAATATAATAACTGAAATAAAATTAGGATGACAGCTTACCTAAATACAAGGATGGGAAAAATTGAAACCTTCATATACCGCTAGTAGGAATATAAAATAGTACAGTTGGCTTTGGGAAACTGTCTGGCAGTTCCTTCAGTGATTAAACATAGAATTACCATAAAGAACAACAATTCTATTCATAGACATATACCCCCCAAAAATGAAAATATATGTCTACACAAAAACTTGTACATGAATATTTATAGCACCATTATTCATAATAGCCAAAAAATGGAAACAACACAAATGTCCATCAACTGATAAATGGGTAAATAAAATGATAAATATATTTATAAATAAATATATGCTATATATGATATATCATAAAATATATTAGAATATCATTTAGCAATAAAAAAGGAGTGAAATGCTGATGCATGTACCAGCATGGATGAACTTTGAGAACATTATGGACTACAAGGAGATCAAGCCAGTCAATCCTAAAGGAAATCAACCCTCAATGTCCATTGGAATAACTGATGCTGAAGCTGAAACTCCAATACTTTGGCCACCTGATGCAAAGAGCTGATTTATTGGAAAAGACCCTGATGCTGGGAAAGATTGACGGCAGGAGGAAAAGGGGATGACAGAAGATGAGATGGTTGGATGACATCACTAACTCAATGGACATGAGTTTGAGCAAGCTCTGGGAGTGGTAAAGGACAGGGAAGCCTGGCACGCTGTGGCCCATGGGGTCACAAAGAGTTGGACACAACTGAGCAACTGAACAACAACAATGCTAAGCAGAAGAAGCTAATGACAAAAGATCATATATTGTTTGATTCTATTTATATTAAATATTCTGAGCAAGCAAACCTATAGAAACAGAAAGTAGATGAGTGGTTGCCTATGACTGATGGCAAGTGGGGAGAGATTAGAGAATGATGGCCAAGAGGTGTGGGGTTTCTTTTTGGGATAATGAAAATCTTCTAGAATTCACTGAGGTGATGAATGCACAGTTCTGTGAATACACTAAAAGTCACTGAATTCTATACTTCAAATGAGGGAATATTAATTATATCTCAATAAAGCTGATTAAAAAGAACAAATATGTCAAAGGCAATAGCTTTCTGGTATAATGTGGTGAATATAATGAATTTAAAACATATTTTGCTTATTGTTCTTCCAAAAAAAATCTTTAAACAAAAGTTTATCTGAACTCTCAGGAACTCGACTCAATGCTCTGTGGTGACCTAAATGGGAAGGAAATCCAAAAAAGAGGGGATATATGTATATATGTGGGATTCCCTCATAGATCGGTTGGTTACGAATCTGCTTGCAATGCAGGAGACCCAAGTTCAATTCCTGGGTTGGGAAGATTCTCCCTGTTGAAGGAAATGGCAACCCACTCCAGTATTCTTGCCTGGGAAATCCCATGGACAGAGGAGCTTGGTGGTCTACAGTCCATGAGGTCGCAAAGAGTCAGACATGACTGAGCAACTAAGCACACAGCACATGTATATATAAAAAACTGATTCACATTGCTGTACAGTAGAAACTAACACAAAATTGTAAAGTAACTATGTGCTTAGTCACTCAGTCATGTCCAATTCTTTGTAACCTCATGGACTGTAGCCCCAGGATCCTGGGTCCATGGGATTCTCCAGGCAAATACTGGAGTGGGTAGCCATTCCCTTCTCCAGGGGATCTTCCTGATGCAGAGACTGAACACAAGTCTCTTGCATTGCAGGCAGATTCCTCACCATCTGAATCACCAGGGCAGCCCAACTATACTCCAATAAATTTTTTTTTTTAAGTTTATCTGGACTCTGTAAAAAATATGGCACTACTTGGTTAAAGCAGGCATGAGAACACCAGGGTCCAATCTTCTTGCCCTTGCCCTGTTCCTTCCTCCAAGGGACACTTAAGAACACCAGGGCTCCATGGAGTATGATTTAAAACCCACTACTTTTTAAAACAGGAGCTTCCAGGTGGTGCAGTGGTAAAGAATCCACCTGTCAATGCAGGAAACGCAGGAGTCTTGGGTTCAGTCCCTGTGTCAGGAAGATACTCTGGAAAAGGAAATGGCAACCCACTCCAGTATTCTTGCTGGGATAATCCCATGGACAGAGGGGCCTGGTGGGCTATAGACCATGGGATTAAAAGGAATCGGACATGACTGAATACACACATGCACACTTTAAAAAATATAATGGAAACTTTTTTTACAGTAACAATAAAAATTACAATAACTATAAACAACCTGGATGAGACCCATATAACGAAATTTTGAATCACTTCACTGACAGATACAAAGACAGACCTGAAAACAAACCTCTTCTATTTTGGCATTACTTGTTTACAAGAGACAGGATTTTGGAGAACAAATTTTTTAAAGTTCAAGGTTTTTGTCATTTTTTGGCCCTAATTATGAAATTTTAAAAGAGAAGAAGGGTATACTGTCCTCACAGGGGAGTTGGTAATGGACAGGGAGGCCTGGCATGCTGTGATTCATGGGGTCGCAAAGAGTCAGACATGACTGAGCAGCTGAACTGAACTGAACTGATCCTCACAGGAAGCTTCCAGGGTGCCATAGTAGCAAAGAATCTGCCTGCCAGTACAAGAGACATGGATTCAATCCCTGGGTCAGGAAGATTACCTGGAGAAGGAAATGGTAGCCTTCTCTAGTATTCTTGCCTGGGAAATCCCATGGACAGAGGAGCCTGGCGGGCTACAGTTTATGGGGCTGCAAAAAAGTCAGACTTGACTTAGGGACTTAAAACAACAACAATCCTCTCAGGCCTCAGACACAACTGCAGGAGCAAATTTGACTAACTGTAAGTATATTACAAACACTTTATTCCCCCCTCATCTTGGTGTAGATCATGGATAAGTCAGATCTGATCATTCTTTCCCAAGTGTATTCTATATTACTACTGTCATTGTCGATATGTAATTATTAGATTTCAGGACCCAACTTAACAATCTCATCTACTATTTTTCATCCTATAGCTACAGTAAAAAGATATCAACTTAAGAGAAAGACAAATCTAAGTTCAAATCTCCTTTGTTACTTAGTTTTTTATCTGTGAAATGTGAACCATAATATCTGCCCTGTTGTTGTTGTTTAGTTGCTTCAGTAGTGTCTGACACTTATACAACCCCATGCGTTGCAGCCCACCAGGGTCCCCTGTCATTGGGATTCTCCAGGCAGGAATACTGGAGTGGGTTGCCATTTCCTTCTCCAAATACCTGCCCTTTTGGCTTTTTATTAGAATTAGAAGCTATGCATGTAAATCACCTAGCATAGGGTTTAGCACTTGATAGCACTTATAAAATTGATACATCTTACATTATTATCTTTATTAGTAGTAACAAAGATAGTAATAAAAGTAACCCTAATAACTAAAAAAAAAATTATAACAGCCTAAATATTCTGACTAGAAAAGTATTGCCTAAGATCAATCAATGCAAAATATAGGTAGAAAGTTTTTTTCTCTATAAGATACACTTCTTTATGATACATGTAACTTACTTTGGGGTAGGATTAAAAGGAAAGGATTTCAAGATCAAATAAACATGGGAAATGCTTTGTACAGCCAGATCCACTCCTAAAATTATTAAGCACTGGGGCAGGTGATCAACGCTCTCTGTTTTCTGGGACATGGGACATTAGTGTTAAAATGAGAAAGTCCTGAGCAAACTGGGATAGTTGATCACCCTAACATGGAACAAAAGACTGGTTCCAAATAGGAAAAGGAGTACATCCAGGCTATATATTGTCACCCTGCTTATTTAACTTCTATTCAGAATACATCATGAGAAACACTGGAATGGAAGAAACACAAGCTGGAATCAAGATTGCTGGGAGAAATATCAATTACCTAAGATATGCAGATGACACCACCCTTATGGCAGAAAGTGAAGAGGAACTAAAAAGCCTCTTGATGAAAGTGAAAGAGGAGAGTGAAAAACTTGGCTTAAAGCTCAACATTCAGAAAACGAAGATCATGGCATCTGGTCCCATCACTTCATGGGAAATAGATGGGGAAACAGCGGTAACAGTGTCAGATTTTATTTTGGGGGGCTCCAAAATCCCTGCAGACGGTGACTGCTGCCATGAAATTAAATGATGCTTACTCCTTGGAAGAAAAGTTATGACCAACCTAGATAGCATGTTCAAAAGCAGAGACATTACTTTGCCAACAAAGGTCCATCTAGTCAAGGCCATGTTTTCTCCTGTGGTTATGTATGGATGTGAGAGTTGGACTGTGAAGAAGGCTGAGCACTGAAGAATTGATGCTTTTGAACTGTGGTGTTGGAGAAGACTCTTGAGAGTCCCGTGGACTGCAAGGAGATCCAACCAATCCATTCTGAAGGAGATCAGCCCTGGGATTTCTTTGGAAGGAATGATGCTAAAGCTGAAACTCCAGTACTTTGGCCACCTCATGCAAAGAGTTGACTCATTGGAGAAGACTTTGATGCTGGGAGGGATTGGGGTCAGGAGGAGAAGGGGACGACAGAGGATGAGATGGCTGGATGGCATCACTAACTCGATGGACGTGAATCTGAGTGAACTCCGGGAGTTGGTGATGGACAGGGAGGCCTGGCATGCTGCAATTCCTGGGGTCGCAAAGAGTTGGACACGACTGAGCGACTGAACTGAACTGAACTGAGATAAGAAAGCCTTCCTCAGTGATCAATGCAAAGAAATAGAGGAAAACAATAGAATAGGAAAGACTAGAGATCTCTTCAAGAAAATTAGAGATACCAAGGGAAAATTTCATGCAAAGATGGGCTCAATAAATGACAGAAATTGTATGGACCTAACAGAAGCAGAAGATATTAAGAAGAGGTGGCAAAATACACAGAAGAACTGTACATAAAAGATCTTCATGACCCAGATAATCACAATGGAGTGATCACTCACCTAGAGCCAGACATCCAGGAATGTGAAGTCCAGTGGGCCTTAGAAAGCATCACTACAGCATAGGTGATGAAATACAAGTTGAGCTATTTCAAATCCTGAAAGATGACACTGTGAAAGTGCTGCACTCAATAGGTTAGCAAATTTGGAAAAGTCAGCAGTGGCCACAGGACTGGAAAAGGTCAGTTTTCATTCCAATCCCAAAGAAAGGCAATGCCAAAGAATGCTCAAACTGCCGCACAGTTGCACTCATCTCACACACTAGTGAAGTAATGCTCAAAATTCTCCATGCCAGGCTTCAGCAAAACGTGAACCGTGAACTTCCAGATGTTCAAGCTGGTTTTAGAAAAGGCAGAGGAACCAGAGATCAAATTGCCAACATCCGCTGGATCATCAAAAAAGCAAGAGATTTCCAGAAAAACATCTATTTCTGCTTTATTGACTATGCCAAAGCCTTTGACTGTGTGGATCACAAGAAACTGTGGACAATTCTGAAAGAGATGGGAATACCAGACCACCTGACCTGCCTCTTGAGAAACCTATATGCAAGTCAGGAAGCAACAGTTAGAACTGGACATAGAACAACAGACTGGTTCCAAATAGGAAAAGGAGTACATCAAGGCTGTACATTGTCACCCTGCTTATTTAACTTCTATGCAGAGTACATCATGAGAAACGCTGGGCTGGAAGAAGCACAAGCTGGAATCAAGATTGCTGGAAGAAATATCAATAACTCCAGATATGCAGATGACACCACCCTTATGGCAGAAAGTGAAGAAGAACTAAAGAGACTCTTGATGAAAGTGAAAGTGAAGAGTGAAAATGTTGGCTTAAAGCTCAACATTCAGAAAACAAAGATCATGGCATCCGGTCCCATTACTTCATGGGAAATAGATGGGGAAACAGTGGAAACAGTGGCTGACTTAATTTTTCTGGTCTCCAAAATCACTGCAGATGGTGACTGCAGCCATGAAATTAAAAGACGCTTACTCCTCGGAAGAAAAGCTATGACCAACCTAGATAGCATATTGAAAAGCAGAGACATTACTTTGCCAACAAAGGTCCATCTAGTCAAGGCTATGGTTTTCCAGTGGTCATGTATGTATATGAGAGTTGGACTGTGAAGAAAGGTGAGCGCCAAAGAATTGATCCTTTTGAACTGTGGTGATGGAGAAGACTCTTGAGGGTCCCTTGAACTGCAAGGAGATCCAACCAGTCCATTCTAAAGAGATCAGTCCTGGATGTTCATTGGAAGGACTGATGTTGAAGCTGAAACTCCAATACTTTGGCCACCTGATCAAAGTGCTGACTCATTTGAAAAGACTCTGATGCTGGAAGGGATTGGGGGCAGGAGGAGAAGGGGACTACAGAGGATGAGATGGTTGGATGGCATCACTGACTCGATGGACATGGGTTTGAGTGAAATCCAGGAGCTGGTGATGGACAGGGATGCCTAATGTGCTAAGGTTCATAGGGTCGCAAAGAGTCCGACATGACTGAGCAACTGAACTGAACTGATGAAATATATCATATATCTAAAAATAAAAATTTTGTCAAGCTAATACATTGTTAAATATAGCATGTTCTATCCTTTTACCTTGACAAAGATACTGTCAAAATGACATAGAAGGCTGCTTCACAGTTAGAAATTCTGGACTACTGGGAGTTTTACAGCAGAACATGGCTTGGTCAAGAGAGGCAGTTCCCAGCTTGTGGCCTTACCCACTCCCTTTCTTAGCCTAAGAGATGAAGAGGCCTACAGACACTTAAACCTGTGTATCCACAGCCCATCCACACCTCTCTCTCCTCCAAACAGCTGTGTCAGAGCCACTGGTGGGGAAATCTGCTCTCTGAAATGGCTGTTAAGGTTCTAGAGGTTGATTTGGACCATCTGAGTATTGTATTCCAGGGTCCTAGTAGCTGCAGTATGGTCTAGAAAAAGGGGTGGAGACTCCTTACCTTTCTAAGAGGAGGTCCAGGGAAGTAGCCAACTTGTTGCATTCTTAGGGCAATGCTGCATATTGTAATTTTGACTCTAGAAGGCACATGATTCATGTTAGCATATAAAGTGTTTTCAGCTGTTCTCAGTAAAGAAACTTATTTAACTATTTTCCCAAACATTTACTAATTTATATCACGATAGACTTTCCTTTTTATATCTATTAACATCACATCAAGCATACTTAGAAAATACTAATGTGGAGAGAAAAACACAGTCAAACTCACCTACATCTCCAATCACAATTTTATTATGTTAAGTAGTGCCTCACAGAAAAGACCAGAAACAACTTGAGTCATTTTATTGATTATTTAAGCTCTTCCCTGCTTATTGGTCCAAGAGAACAATTATCTTAGGATTTCAGAATGTTTCTGTAGCAATTCCTTGCAATTCTCATTCTGATCCACACTGATATCTAGAACAGTAAATAAACATGGTGCAATAACTATGAGCAATAATAATATTCTTTGTCCTTTTTTTTTTTTTAATTTCAACCTAAGCTCAACATAGCCAAAACCTAGAAGTGGATACCAGAACACAGACAAAAAGCTGGGAAACGCTGGGGAAAATCCATCTATCTCTGGATCAAAGAACAGAATGTCATCACTGTTGTCCAGTTGCTAAGTCATGTCCAATTCTTTGCAACCTCATGGACTGTAACACACCAGGCTCCTCTGTCCTCCATTATCTCCCAGAGTTTGCTCAAAATCACGTCCATTGAATTGGTGATGTTATCCAACCATCTCATCCACTGCCATTGCCTTCTCTTTTTGCCTTCAATCTTTCCCAGCATCAGAGTCTTTTCCAATTAGTCAGCTCTTTGCAGCAAGTGGCCAGAGAATTAGAGCTTCAGCTTCAGCATCAGTCCTTCCAATGAATATTCAGGATTGATTTCTTTTAGAACTAACTGGTTTGATCTGCTTATAGTTCAAGGGAGTTTGAAGAGCCTTCTCCCACACCACAACTTGAAAGCATCAATTCTTTGGCACTCAACCTTCCTTATGGTCCAACTGAAACATAACTACTGAGAAAACCATAGCTTTGACTATGTGGACCTTTGTTGGCAAAGTGATGCCTCTGCTTTTTAATACACTGTTTTGTCATAGTTTTCGTTCCAAAGAGAAAATGTCTTTTAATTTCATGGCTGCAGTCACTGTCCGCAGTGACTTTGGAGCCCAAGAAAATAAAATCTGTCATTGCTTCCACTTTTTCACCTTCTATTTGCCATGAAGTGATGGGACTGGATGCCATGATCTTAGTATTTTTAATGTTGACTTTCAAGCCAGCTTTTTCCACTCTCCTCTTTAACCCTCATCAAAAGACTATTTAGTTTGTCTTCACTTTATGCCATAAAAAACAGAATAACAGACTCTTAAAACTCAGATAGGGGCTTCCCTTGTGGCTCAGAGGTTAAAGCGTCTGCCTGCGATGTGGGAGACCTGGGTTCGATCCCTGGGTCGGGAAGATCCCTTGGAGAAGGAAATGGCAACCCACTCCAGTACTCTTGCCTGGAGAATCCCATGGACGGAGGAGCCTGGTGGGCTACAGTTCATGGGATCACAAAGAGTCGGACACAACTGAGCAACTTCACTACACTACTACTACTAAAACTCAGATAGAGTAGGAGAAACTCCAATGTTTCCCTTCTTTTCTGTATTCTTTTGTGCCCCAACCACCAACCTATTTCACAGTGGTATAGCAGTAACATCAAGGGGACCTCAAAATAGCAAAAATTCTGAGGATGACCTTTCTAATCAGAAGAGATTCCCCAAGAGAGTAAGAACTCCCGATACTTCTTTCCTCTCCCTACCATCCCACCGTTTGGCCTGAGATGTGGTGTCATCATTGGAAGTAGACTGAGGAGGATAATAAAGCTGCAAACTTCTGGCCAGAGGATCAAAAAGGGAGAGCCTTGGGAAACCAGGAACACAGATCACAAAGAGGGAGGAGCTTCGAAAATTGGCTTCTTAAAGTTGTTTATGAAATCCTGAGGTTACCCATGAGTGAGGCATATATTGGTTTGACCCTAAAAAGCACACCTAGACTTTGTCAACTGAATTACAGGATAGATCATCTCACAGACCCCAGATTGGCCACAAAATAAAATAAACATAGGACTGATAAATTTATGAGAAGATTTGTAAACTGAACTGACATTGGAACTGACACAGAAGGCAACTCTGAAATTGTAGCCTCAAATGCCTGCTAAGACAAAAACTTCAATACTCTCCATGTGATTTAAACAAGATGCCAAATCTCAAAACATGATATTAAAACATAACTCTTAATTCATGACACCAATGTCAGATGGCACAGAGGTTGGAATTATTTGACCATGATTATTGTGAAAATGTGCCAAGACTTCTACTTCTGGGAAGATGGAGTAGGTATACATTTCCTGTTCCCCCTACTAAGTAAGGCTAACACTTCTGGACATTATGTAAAACAACCACAAGTAGACCATGGAAGGTGGAGAGAAGGAAGAGAATTGGCTAAGGATCTTGGGACCTGAGGTGATAAGTTCCTTACGTTTTCTTTTTGCCTCACCTATCCCTGCATTGTAGGTAGATTCTTTACCATCTGAACCACCAGGGAAGGTCCTCATATATCCCACTGGATATTAAAGAAGCCAACAAATTGGAAATGCCAATAGGCACAGAGAAAAAATCAACAACAATGACAACAAAAGCCTACTTTCCTAGTCAGAGGACCAGGAACACCTAAAAATCCTATTGCTAACTTCATGCTTAATGATGAATGAATATGTTTCCCTCAAACCAGGAACAAGGCAAAGACATCTGTTCTCCACCCTCTATTCAACATGGAACACCTGGCCAGGGTAATAAAGCAAAAACAAAGGTAAAAAAAAAAAAACAAACAAACAACCTCCCTATTTGCAGATGAAATAAATATCTACATAGGAAATCACACACAGACACACACACTAATCCTAGATTTAATAAATGTAACTTCAGGATGGTATAGCATACAAAAATCAATTTTATTTTTATATGCCAGTAATGAACATGTAAAAATCAAAATTTTAAATGCAATTCTACTTATAAGCAAAATAAAGAAAATCCTTAAGTGTAAATCTAACAAAACATGCACACGGCTTGAATGCTGATGGGAAAAAAAGGCCAACAGGGAGACAAATACTGATCATAGATTGGAAGATTGAACATAGAAAGAATGTCAACCCTCCCCAATGATATATAGTTTTAGCGTAATTTCCATCAAAATACCAGTTGTTTTGTAGATATAGACAGTCCAGTTCAGTTCAGTTCAGTCACTCAGTCATGTCAGACTCTTTGCAACCCCATGAATCACAGCACGCCAGGCCTCCCTGTCCATTACCAACTCCTGGAGTTCACTCAAACTCACGTCCATTGAGTCAGTGATGCCATCCAGCCATCTCATCCTCTGTTATCCCCTTCTCCTCCTGCCCCCAATCCCTCCCAGCATCAGAATTTTTTCCAATGAGTCAACTCTTCGCATGAGGTGGCCAGAGTACTAGAGTTTCAGCTTTAGCATCATTCCTTCCAGGGCTGATCTCCTTTAGAATGGACTGGTAGGATCTCTTTGCAGTCCAAGGGACTCTCAAGAGTCTTCTCCAACACCACAGTTCAAAAGCATCAATTCTTCAGCGCTCAGCTTTCTTCACAGTCCAACTCTCACATCCATACATGACTATTGGAAAAACCATAGCCTTGACTAGATGGACTTTGTTGGCAAAGTAATGTTTCTGCTTTTTAATATGCTCTCTAGGTTGGTCATAACTTTTCTTCCAAGGAGTAAGCGTCTTTTAATTTCATGGCTGCAGTCACCATCTCCACTGATTCTGGAGCCCAGAAAAATAAAGTCTGACACTGTTTCCACTGTTTCCCCATCTATTTCCCATGAAGTGATGGGACCGGATGCCATGATCTTCGTTTTCTGAATGTTGAGCTTTAAGCCAACTTTTTCACTCTCCTCTTTCACTTTCATCAAGAGGCTCTTTAGTTCCTCTTCACTTTCTACCATAAGGGAAAGGTGTCATCTGCATATCTGAGGTTCTTGATATTTCTCCCAGCAATCTTGATTCCAGCTTGTGCTTCTTCCAGTCCAGTGTTTCTCATGATGTACTCTGCATAGAAGTTAAATAAGCAGAGTGACAATGTACAGCCTTGATGTACTCCTTTTCCTATTTGGAACCAGTCTGTTGTTCCATGTCCTCTTCTAACTGTTGCTTCCTGACCTGCATATAGGTTTCTCAAGAGGCAGGCCAGGTGGTCTGGTATTCCCATCTCTTTCAGAATTGTCCACAGTTTATTGTGATCCACACACTCAAAGGCTTTGGCATAGTCAATAAAGCAGAAATAGATGTTTTTCTGGAACTCTCTTGCTTTTTCCATGATCCAGCGGATGTTGGTAATTTGATCTCTGGTTCCTCTGCCTTTTCTGAAACCAGCTTGAACATCAGGGAGTTCACGGTTCACATATTGCTGAAGCCTGACTTGGAGAATTTTGAGCACTACTTTATTAGCGTTTGAGATATAGACAAGATCCCTCTAAAAGTCATATTTTTAAAAAAGAAAATAAAATATCTAAAACAGTTTTGAAAAAGAAGACTAAAGTAGGAGGAACCTACTTTACTTCCACTCTATCCAATTTCAAGACTATAGTTCCAGTTATCAAGGTTGGTATTGGCAGAGGGGAGGGAAAGACACATAGATCAAATGGGATCCACTAGGACTATTTGCTATAAACAATATTAGAGAAGGTGTCTAGGGAGAATCAAAGGCCAAAATAAATGATACCCTATTCTCCCCCAAATCTTTAGCAAACTCTGTACAATCTGGCCCAAATTTCTTAAGGTACCATCTGTAATGATTTAGGCAGAAATCTCCTGCCACCAATCTTTGGGTCCCTTAAGTAACAAAATGCTTATAAACAACTTGTTCATTCCTAGTGGTGCCAGAGGGAATTTCCTGGCAGTTCAGAGGTCAGGACTCAGCACTTTCCCTCGAGGTGACATAGGAGCTTTCAGTCTTGAACACATCAACTGGACCTGCCCAAGGACCAGGCCAAGAATACAAGGTCTCAGTAAGGATCTCTGGGTTGGCCTACTCCTTCTGAGCCTTCCTTATAACTGTCATGAGGCAATGGTGATTCCCCAGGTCTAGCTAGTTCAAGTACTTGCTGTTGTTTAGTTGCTAAGCCATGTCCAACTATTTTGCTACCCCATGGATTATAGCCCATAGGCTCCTCTGTCCCAGGCAAGACTTCCCAGGCAAGAATACTGGAGTGGGTTGCCATTTCTTTCTCCGGGGTATCATCCCAACACAGGAGTCAAACCCACATCTCCTGCATTTCAGGCAGATTCTTTACCACTGAGCCACCAGGGAAGCTAGTCCAAGTGCTAGGTGAATCTAAATAACATTAGCTGATGAAGAAAGTTGCTTAGGAAATAATGATGGATCCATGTGCCATGGCACATTGTGTCTGTGTATGTGGGTAGACAGCTGCTGGCATGAGTGTCCTATTGCTACAGCAAATCACTGTAAACTTTGTGGTTTAAAACAACATAAATTTATTATCTTATAGTTCTAGAGGCCAGAAGGTTAAATGAATCTCACTGGGCTAAAATCAAGGTATCAGCAGGGCATATTCCTTCTAAAAAGTCTGAGAGACAATTCATTACCTTGCCTTTTCCAGTCTCCAGAGGCCACCTTCATTCCTTGGCTTGTGACTTCTTCTTCCATCTTCAAAGCCAGTATCACAGCATCTTCAAATCTCTGACTCTGACAATGACCACTGACCTTCCTGTCTCCCTCTTTCACTGATACGGATCCTTTGATTACACTGGGTCCATCCAAGGTCAGCTGATTACCAGTTTTAATTCTATTTGCAACCTTAATTCTCTCTTGCCAGTTACAAGTTCTGGGGAGTAGGATGTGAAAATATTTGACGAACTACTATTCTGTCTATCCCACTACTGATGAGATTACTTCAGTAATTTGTTTCACAAATAGTTTCTTAATAATATTTTTAAGACCTCTCCCAAACCTGCATTTCTCTTTAGGTGGTCTGGGAGCTTACATTTTTTGTGGTTTCCTTAACTATGCCCACAACCATGAAAAAGCAGTGATTCTCAAAGTCTGGCACCAGTACCAGCATCGCATCACCTGAGAACTTGTTATCAGTTCAGAATCTCAGCCGCACCTAGACTTGTAAATTCAGAAACTCTGGGGGTTGGGGCCCAGCAAACTATGGTTTAATAAGCTCTCCAGGTGATTCTGATGTACACACATGCTTGAGAACCACTGGACTTGGAACTATTAAGTCTAGAGGCTCCTTTATTGTTGCTGTCATTAATTCACTAAGTCATCTCTGACTCTTTTGTGACCCCTTGGACTGTAGCCCACCAAGCTCCTCTGTCCGTGAAATTCTCCAGGCATGAATACTGGACTGGGTTGCCATTTCCTTCTCCAGGAGATCTTCCCAACCCAGGAATAGGACCCATGTCTCCTGCATTGGCAGGTGGATTCTTTACCACCGAGCTACCAGAGTAACCCCAGAGGTTTCTTATATAGTATCTAAAATATAATTTTAAAATGCATTGCTTTCAAATCAGAATGGCTTTTAGTATCTACTGTGTAAACAAGTTCTGCCATTGTGAAAACTTTTTTCTGTCATTCATGAAAAAACAGAACAAAACATAGTACACACACCACAAAAAAAAAAAAACTTTACCAAAATATTAGTGGTCTTTTTTTTTTTTTTTCTGGGAAATAGAATGATTTTTTTTCCCACTACGCTTTTCTATGTTTCCAAATATTTTATAAAAAATATATATTATTTTAGAGTGAATAAGATACAGATTTCAAAATGGAAAGACAAAAACACAGAACCAAAAATCTTCAGCAAAATCAAATAGGCTAATCAAACAGTTGGAGAAGGAAATGGCAATCCACTCCAGTATTTTTGCCTGGAGAATCCCATGGACAGAGGAGCCTGGCAGGCTACCTACAATGCATGGAGTCACTACGAGTTGGACACGACTTAGCAACTAAACAACACAATCAAACAGTAAAAATAATTTGGCTGATTCTTTCTCAGTTCTTTATTTGATCACTGTGTTTACTAGACATGGTCCTAATGGGTCAGTATAGAGCAGGACAAGCCATTTTAGAAGAGGAGAAACACCTAGAGATCCTCAGAAGCCCACACCTCCTGGTTGTGTCCAGTCTTAGATGATACAGCCAAATCACCCACCTTTTCTCAGCACTATGATAAATAAGCTCAGCACCCACAACCTCCCCTGGGTCCCACTCACAGTCTAGCGACAGGCCACATCCCCACCCCAGATTTTTTTTTTTTTTCCAAAGCAGACAATGTGGTATTGTGATTAGATATAAACTGAAAGTGTATTTTCTGCCCTTCAGTAATTACACTGCCTTATGGTAGCATTATTCAGTGTGAAGCCTTATTATACTGCAGAATGAAATTCTGTATAATTTTCTTCTCCTCCAATGCACAAATGGAAATCATATTTTGGTCTGAGTTGGGAAGAAAGGCTCAGTTATCACTTGTGAGCGTGGTGTTATTTTCCCCAGAATTAAAAAATCCATCTGGGTGTCCGACCTCGCTCACCCCGCTGCCTCTCCATTCAGCCTTTTGTATGCAGATGAACCTTATCAATTTCCACCGCCTCAAAAGCCCGCACCCAGCTTGGTGCCTCCCCCTGGTCCGCGCGGCTTTAATGGAAATGCATGAGGCTTTTTTTTTTCTTTGATGTCTATGCAATATACGCATGTGGATAAAAACCTGTGCTTTTATTTAGGAGGAGGGGGAGGGGGGCTCAAATCAAAGTTAAAGTCTACCCTATCAGGCCTCGCTGGAGATTAGCGGAAGAGAGAAAGGAACAGCAAATCCAACACGAAGCTGTGAAACTGGGGTTATTCAGATTATTGACTAACAAATAAAAGGGCAGGGGTTGTCACATCTGTATTCTAAGGGTTTTCATCCCACCGCAGGCCTCATCAACAACTTAGTGGAGTGCTACTAAATCCCGCGTGTTAACACTCAGGCCCTGGGGGCGCCCTGTGATTAACGCGTTAATTGGAGCTCCCTCAGGCCTAACGCGCCGTTGGCGTCGGTAATTCACTTAAGGCTAGTGGGCTCTTAAGTTATTCCATAGCCTGGTGTAAACAACGCGCGCGAGTAACACCACTCAACCGTTCACCCAGGCTTTTAGCAACTTCCAATGAATGATGCATCCGCCGGTGACAAAGCTGAGCCGGCGATTGTCTGAAACCTCCAGGACTGCAGGAGTAGATCAAAACTGCCTGGCTTTCACCAGACCCGGAGACTCGCTCACGTGCCTCTTGGACATGCAACTTGGTCAGCCCAGCTTCACCCAGTACAAAATAAATCATTGGTTTTTTTGTTTTTTAAAAAAGTCTAGAAAATTTAAGCAACAACCTTCCTTATTCACCCATGTAAATCATTCAGAGAGAAGGATAAACAAAAATCAGGTTTTCTTTGGCTGTAAGTATCCCACCAACTTACTGCATTTGTGACAAACAAGTATGATGCTGTCAACAGAGATTGTGTTTTGTGACTAATGATGCATTTATACGAACCTTGAGTGTAGCATCAAGAATGAGATGGCCTTCCCTAAACTAGCCAGAACTGAACCTGACTCAGCAGCTTAGCAGCTGTAAGTTTTCAACGCTTACAAATAATGTAATGCAAGCACGAATTAAATGAGGAATTAAGACTGATTAATATGCTCAAATAACATATCTTTGATTTGTAGCACTTTAAATTTCAAAGGAGTCATATATATGGGTATGTAAAGCGAAGAATTTCAAGTGTACAGAACTGGCAAAACAAAGATTAACCCACTCTTTAAGATCAGAAGAATCAGGTTTAAGACAAGAAGTGGGAACCTCAGAGTTAAACTGTCTACTCCCAGCTGGTCTCATCTGACTTCTGCCAGAATAGGAAAACTGTTTCCAAAACCAACAGGAAGGTCCATTTTATCTTTGACACTAATTTGAAGCAAGTTTCTTCAGGGAGAGCTGACATCTCTCCTTATAGTCCCCACTCAGTCTTCCTCCCTCTGCTCCTTGGAATCCCAGAAAACAAATTTCTTTCTCCAAGTTAGGGGGAACTCTTGACCCCACAAATAAAGAATCATTAAGTCCTGGAGAGGGCCCTAGAAATCAGACTTTAGATCAGTGATCGATAAAAACCATAGTATCCCCCCACCACCACCTTTTTTTTTTCTTTTTAAAATTTAAAAGTAAGCACACTTACGGTTAAAAAGGAAAAAAAAAGTTCTAAAGAACACAAGTGAGGAGTAATACTTCCAACTACCCCACTGCACCCACTGCCCCAAAGTAACCTCTATTAACAGTTTCTTGAATAGCCTTTGGCAATTTAAGTACAATTTACAAGGATACACACATAAAAAGTTGAATAATATCAGGTACTTTTTTGCAACATTTTTGCTGAATTATACCTTGGACATCTGAGCATAACAGTGCATGTAATGTACCAAGCTGTGTACCGGAAAAGTAATTGTAATAGAATTTGATGTCTAAACTCATCTATGAGATAAGCCAATCGTTTTATCTTGCCATACAGTTTACAGCATGTCATTTGTGAAATTTAAAAACACAGGCATACAAGACCCATTTTACAAGGTTGCAAATATACTAGAGTGCTGACCTATGACATGGGTCAGACAACTGAAGGATAGGGGAGAGGCCTGGATGCAGGCAGCAGAGTTGAAGGGCAAAGGGTAAAAATGAAAATGAGAACAAATGACAAATTGAGGGGCCTTGCATGGGCCAGTGGAATGTGCTGTACACTGAATAACAGTTATTTGTTCCTGGGGTTGTTATTCTGATAAAGAGTTTCCCTGGTACCTCAGCTGGTAAAGAATCTGCCTGCAATGCAGGAGACCCCTGTTCAATTCCTGGGTCAGGAAGATCCCCTGGAGAAGGGATAGGCTACCCACTCCAGTAGTCTTGAGCTTCTGGTGGCTCAGCTGGTAAAGCATCCATGTGCAGCATGGGAGACCTGGGTTCTATCTGTGGGTTGGGAAGAGCCCTTAGAGAAGGGAAAGGCTACCCACTCTAGTATTCTGGCCTAGAAAATTCCATGCACTGTACAGTCTGATAAAACAATTGAACGGCTTCTCACAATATGTGTTTTTTCTTCCCAATGTTTTGGAGTAATTTATATAACATGAAAATTATCTGTTCCTTGAAAGTCTGTAAGACTAACCTTTAATATTGTCTAGAACTGGTGACCTCTTTTTTTTTTTAATTTTTATTTTTACTTTATTTTACTTTATAATACTGTATTGGTTTTGCCAGACATTGACATGAATCCACCACGGATGTACATGAGTTCCCAATCCTGAACCCCCCTCCCACCCCATACCATCTCTCTGGATCATCCCCGTGCACCAGCCGCAAGCATCCTGTATCCTGTATCGAACATAGACTGGCGATTCGTTTCTTACATGATAGTATACGTGTTTTAGTGCCATTCTTCCAAATCATCCCACCCTCTCCCTCTCCCTCAGAGTCCAAAAGTCCATTCTATACATCTGTGTCTCTTTTGCTGTCTTGCATACGGGTCATCATTACCATCTTTCTAAATTCCATATATATGTATTAGTATACCATATCGGTGTTTTTCTTCTGGCTTACTTCACTCTGTATAATTGGCTCCAGTTTCATCCATCTCATTAGAACTGATTCAAATGTATTCTTTTTAATGGCTGAGTAATACTCCATTGTGTATATGTACCACAGCTTTCTTATCCATTCATCTGCTGATGGACATTTAGGTTGTTTCCATGTCCTGGCTATTACAAAACAGTGCTGCCATGAACATTGGGGTACATGTGTCTCTTTCAGTTCTGGTTTCCTCGATGTGTATGCCCAGCAGTGGGATTGCTGGGTCATATGGCAGTTCTATTTGCAATTTTTTAAGGAATCTCCACAGTCTTCTCCATAGTGGCTGTACTAGTTTGCATTCCCACCAACAGTGTAAGAGGGTTCCCTTTTCTCCACACCCCCTCCAGCATTTATTGCTTGCAGACTTTTGGATCGCAGCCATTCTGACTGGCGTGAAATGGTACGTCATTGTGGTCTTGGTTTGCATTTCTCTGATAATGAGTGATGTTGAGCATCTTTTCATATGTTTGTTAGCCATCCGTATGTCTTCTTTGGAGAAATGACTATTTAGTTCTTTGGCCCATTTTTTTGATTGGATCATTTATTTTTCTGGAATTGAGCTGCAGGAGTTGCTTTTATATTTTTGAGATTAGTTGTTTGTCAGTTGCTTCATTTGCTATTATTTTCTCCCATTCAGAAGGCTGTCTTTTCACCTTGCTTATAGTTTCCTTTGTTGTGCAGAAGCTTTTAATTTTAATTAGATCCCATTTGTTTATTTTTGCTTTTATTTCCAGTATTCTGGGAGGTGGATCATAGAGGATCCTGCTGTGATGTATGTCGGAGAGTGTTTTGCCTATGTTCTCCTCTAGGAGTTTTATACTTTCTGGTCTTACATTCAGATCTTTAATCCATTTTGAGTTTATTTTTGTGTATGGTGTTAGAAAGTGATCTAGTTTCATTCTTTTACAAGTGGTTGACCAGTTTTCCCAGCACCACTTGTTAAAGAGATTGTCTTTTCTCCATTGTATATTCTTGCCTCCTTTGTCGAAGATAAGGTGTCCATAGTTGCATGGATTTATCTCTGGGCTTTCTATTTTGTTCCATTGATCTATATTTCTGTCTTTGTGCCAGTACCATACTGTCTTGATGACTGTGGCTTTGTAGTAGAGCCTGAAGTCAGGCAAGTTGATTCCTCCAGTTCTATTCTTCTTTCTCAAGATTGCTTCGGCTATTCGAGGTTTTTTGTATTTCCATACAAATCTTGAAATTATTTGTTCTAGTTCTGTGAAAAATACCGCTGGTAGCTTGATAGGGATTGCATTGAATCTGTAGATTGCTTTGGGTAGTATATGCATTTTCACTATACTGATTCTTTCGATCCATGAACATGGTATATTTCTCCATCTATTGGTGTCCTCTTTGATTTCTTTCATCAGTGTTTTATAGTTTTCTATATCCCCTCAAGTCAGGAACAAGACAAGGGTGCCCACTTTTACCTCTACTATTCAACATTGTTCTGGAAGTTTTGGCCACAGCAATCAGAGCAGAAAAAGAAATAAAAGGAATCCAAATTGGAAAAGAAGTAAAACTCTCACTGTTTGCAGATGACATGATCCTCTACATAGAAAACCCTAAAGACTCCACCAGAAAATTACTAGAGCTAATCAATGAATATAGTAAAGTTGCAGGATATAAAATCAACACACAGAAATCCCTTGCATTCCTATACACTAATAATGAGAAAGTAGAAAAAGAAATTAGGGAAACAATTCCATTCACCATTGCAATGAAAAGAATAAAATACTTAGGAATATATCTACCTAAAGAAACTAAAGACCTATATATAGAAAACTATAAAACACTGGTGACCTCTTAATAGGTAATTGTTTCATTACTCTTTCGAAGTCTTCTATGATTATTGTTATAGTCAGATTTTCTATTTTCTAAGTAAATTTTTACAATTTATATTTTCCCAAGCATTTTTAGTTTTATTTATTGTGGCATAAAGTTGTATGTTTTAATTTTATTTTCTATATGTTTGTAGCTATTTTGTAAAAGACTTTTGTGTTTAAAAATAGTATGCTTCCTCTGTTAGAGTTAGGTAAGATAGCTAATTGTGTCAGTCTATTTCTCTACATCCTTTAATTCATCTCTTTACATTTTTTTTCTGTGACATCTAATGACTGTGAGTGTAGTAGGTTAAGGTTTCTCACTGTAATTACGGATTTATCAATTGATCTTTGTGTTTATGTTTGCTTTCTCTTTGTTGTGAGCTAACACTAATGACCTATTCTCCAGTTTCTATTAGATATGTGTTGGAACATGTGCCATGTGACTTAATTTTTCTTTCATATTTTGCTTGCCAGGAGAATTTCTCAGGTTGGTCTTCAAGCTTACTCACTTGTTCTTCCACTATTTCCATCCTGTTATTCAAATTGTCCGTTGAATTTTTATTTCAAAAATCAAAATTTTAACTTCCAAATCTTTAGTTGATTATTATGGATATAATATCCTCTATCATCTATGCCTTTCTAATGATTTTAATTATTCTTATTCTAATATCTTATTCTTTTTGCCTTTAATTAGCTGAAATTCCTGGTATCAGCTCATTTAATAGCTGAGTTTGGTACTCACCTTCATAGTTTTGGCTTCCCTCAAATATTTAATGAATCTTGGTGTATCCTCATATTTGTATTTTTGATTCCCTTTAGCCTATAGGTGAAAGCCTGCCTCCAGATGTTGTTGGAGAGGCATGGAATACATGCTGGGCAGTGTGAGCCAGTCCTTGAATTCCTGATTATTGGAGCCTGTCTGGGAGCACCAACCTCATGAGGCACTGTCGTTCCTCTTTGAGCAAAAGCCTACCCTTCCCATGTATTGCCTGCCTTGACAGAATGGGGGTGGGGGTGGGGGGGAGTTGAAGACATTTCTTCTGTCAGGTGAGGCTCCCACTCTGGACCCAGAAGCCCCTCCTATTCTGAGGACCTGGCCTCAGGACAGGGGGGCTTCCCTATAAGCCACAGCCTCCTTTGCTTCAGTGCTTTTCTGCAGACATTTCCTGCTTCTGTCTGATTTCATCTGCCTTTTGTCCCTCTGAGATCCCAGCCTCCCATACTAGTTTGGGAAACATCAATGAAACCCCTTTCCACTCTGGCTGTGGGGTTTTCTTCCAAGAACTCTACCTCTTGTCTATCACTTCCACAGATTTGGGGAAAGATGAGTACTCAATGTGTGCTAAGATACCCTTTGGATCCAGTCTTTGGCAATTAATTCAAAATTGCCTACCAACCATTGCCCATGAAATAGACACCTCCCCTAGACAGTACTTACACCTCTGAAACAATGGTTATAAGATGGGTCTTGGGTTTAATGCTGGATGAAATGTGGAGAAAATGAACTCTTATCATTGTTGAACATGCATTCTTAGGGAAAGAACTGGCATTTACCAGAATACTGTTTTGTTTTGTTTCGTTTTGTTTTAATTTTTTGAACATCAGGTGATTGATAGTCACTTCTGCTCCCACTCTGGAACTGCTGTAGGTAAAGCCTTTGAAGGCTGTGCATCCTGGGCTATTCTAGGAAACAGCTGTGCCTATTTGAATAAGAGAGGGAGAAGGGAGGGCCCCTCTATTTACAGGTCAACAGCAGCCTGGATATCTGATGCCTTGTGGAACTAATTCCTAATTGGGGCAGTGTTTGTCAACACTGACAGGACCCTAATACACTGTAATCGCTCCAGCCACAAGCTTAGATAGAGATCTTAATCTCCACACTGTCCCCTTCATGGCAGCAGCCTTGCTGCCCACCCGCTCCTTCCCCATTCTTGGCTGTCTCTCTCCATCTCTTTTCCCTCCACCCTGACCCCTTTTTGTACCATTTTTGTACTTTTCTGTGGCCACCTCCCTTTGTCTCTTTTTCACAGGCTGATTCTTTCCTTTCTTCACTCTTTGTAGGATCTTGGATCTCCTTCTCCATTCTTTTAGCTCTCTTGTTCCTTTGTCTTGCTCATAAATACCCATCACATTTAAATTCTCAAGAGTTCCCAGATAGTGTAGGCCATAATTCATTTTAACATGTCAGTAGTTCTCATTTCATTGTCAACAACCTCTGAAATTGTTAAGAAAGTAAAATTACACTTTGGCAAATTTTCACAAATAGAAGCAGAGGGTTAAGATAAGTGTTTGTGGCAAATGGAAAGAGAGTGACTTTTTTTGTTCCTTGGTGCTTTTATTTCGCTAATTTGGCAAAATAAGTGTCTCCCCTTAGCTAGGTTCCTAGTTGGTAGTATCTGTCACCCAACCTAACCCAGATCTGGGAGCAACACATTTACAAGAGAACCAGGCACTGCTGAATCAAAGTGAAACCCATCTGATAAATACCTGTGCCAGGAGACCACATGGGTACAGTCCCAGTTCCAAGAAGATCCGGAGAGACCTGGATAAAAAGCAGTGGCCAAGCAGACACTCCAGTTGGAGGCACTGCAAGCAGATCCAGGTGAGGAGTCAAAAGATTCATTCCATTTCATTCCACATTCAATTTTGTTTCCCAAATAGCCTGTTGACACTTGAGTCACTGAGTCACTGCTGGGTCTGAATCCAAGCTGATAACTTTGTTCAGATAATTGTTAGACACTTTCATCTCTCTCTGTCCCTCAGACTCCTTCTTGGAAATGTTCTTTGAGGAGAGGATAGTCATTGTTCTCACCTTTAGTGTCTCAGTTCAAATATTATACCTCTCCAGAGACATGAAACTCTGAGCATTGTAACCAAAGTATTGGTAGCTCTCTACAGACCAGTTACTCTTTATCCTTAACCTGTTTATTTTCTCCACGGCCCTTATTACACACTGCCATTATCTCATTTATTTATTTCCCTCCAGAAGCATGAGCTTCATGAAGGCAAGGACTGTCTCTTTACTTTCCTAAGATAGCCTCTTAACAGTACCTGGCATATAGTAGGACTTCAATAAATATTTGCTGACTGAAAGACTAGGTGAATGAAGGAATGAATGAAATAATGGAAAAAAGAATGAGACCATTCTCTAATCTCTTTCCTTAACAACAATGATCATAATAACATGGCTTTAATCTTCTCACTTCTCAAAGATTCTTAATGACTAAATCCCCTCTTTCTTACACAGACTAAGGCCTTTCTCCCTTCTGTGTACCTTCTTCCTCATACACTTCCCTCCTCAGAAGTAAAATTCTGTCTCCAAATGTTTTAGGACCTAAGGGACATCATCAAACCACTGCAGAACTCCCACTTCCTTTGAATGGACACAGTTCATGCTCTGCTTCCAAGATACCCCCACAAGGCCCTCAACAAAGTCAGCCCTAAAAGTCCAACATTCCCTGAAGCATCAGCTTTTGCATGCTTTTTGTTTCCCCTTTTCCCAGTAGCTTATGAAGTCTTTCTGCCTCGGCCCCAGCTGTGGCTACACTTACCTGTGATTTATTGATGATAATCATAGGAAAGCCATTTGTAATCAAATGTTAAACAAAGACATTCTCTCGCTGAGAGGGAGTGATAACGCACCATTTAGTAATTTTTGTGCAGTTGGTAATTTGGAGAATGAATGATAATTTCTGAGCCTTGAAAAGCGACATTGACAATGCCTGGTGTTAGTCACCTAGTGAATAAAGACACCTTCCTCTCCATGTCTTGTGATAAATTTCTTTTATTAGGGCCACTTACGCGGGACTTTATCTTAATGGTCTCTTATATGGGGCAGTTGTGCTTGGGCCGTTAGGTTGTTTTTCATCACGCCTTAAATACAAGGCTCAGAGAAAATAAATAGCACTAGTGGTTCTAGGGAGCTCAGCTGCTACAGAAATTAGGCCCTGAAGCTAACATGTTTGCCAGTCACATACAGCAGGAAACACACAGAAATGGTGTGTCCTACACACCGGTGAGGACATGAGACTCCCCACCTACCCTACATTCCACTCCTGCTGACCCTTCCTTCTCATGTCCCCTTCCTAAATGAGTCCTACCTTCCCTTCTTCATCTTCACTTCCTACTAAGCTCCCTTGATTTTACTTTCTCCTGTGTTTACTCAGCATTCCTTTCATGTATAAGGAAATGGATGTATTTTCAGTAAATAAATGTTATGTTGGCCTATACAGATTCTTTTCAACCTGCCTTCTATCCAAGAGAAATCCTTGTAGATGGTTGGGAGAATCTGAGTAGGAAGAGCAGCCACTAACCCAGACTCCACAGCATGTCCTTTGACAGCCACAATAATGTCCCATCAGGGATTTACTTCAGATACAGGTTATATAACTCATAGCATTCTGAGACCCCAGAATGACAGGACGTGGGGGCCTCTGAGTACTGTTCCTCTGAGTGCTATTCCTGAGTACTATTCCTCTGGGTACTGGATCTCTGAGTACTGGTCCTCTGAGTATTATTCCTCTAAGTACCGTTCCTCTAAGTACTGTTCCTCTGACTTTTGTTCATCTAAGTGCTGGTCCTCTGAGTGTTGTTCCTCTGAGTACTGTCCATCCTGGCAGAGATAGGCTGCCGCAATGTGCTCTTCACAGGCTCAGGGTCTCCCCAAGCATTGTGGCCACCCCTTCAGAAGTCAAATATTCAGCACACTTGTGAATCCTGTCCTTGGGTTACGTCCCTTGTCCCACACTCTCCTAGTCCCAGACCCCTTCTCTATCCCCTGCACCCAGTTCTCACCTCCAGTGGTGCCACAGACCCCAGAAAAGGCTCTTTGAATTACAAAGAGCACCCTATCATTGCTTTAGCCTAAGATACACGCAGCCCCAGCAACAGTTAGAACCCTGTATGGAACAACCATTTGTTTCAAGATCAAGAAAGGAGTACAACAGGGTTGTCTGCTGTCACCGTTTGTTTAATCTACACACTGAGCACATCATGAGAAATGTTGGGCTGAATGAGTTACAAGCTAGAATCAAGATAGGCAGGAGAAACACCAACAACCTCAGATACATGGATGATACCACTCTAATGGCAGAAAGTGAAGAGGAACTAAAGACCCTCTTGATGAGGGTGAAGGAAGAGAGTGAAAGAGCCAGCTGAAGACTAAATATTAAAAACTAAGATCTTGGCATCCAGCCCCATTATTGCATGGCAAATAGAAGGGGGAAAAGTGAAAGTAGTGACAGATTTCCTCTTCTTGGGCTTCAAAATCACTGCAGCTGGTGACTGTGGCCATGAAATCAGAAGATGATTGCTTCTCAGCAGAAAAGCAGTAGCAAACCTAGACAGTGTGTTGAAAAGCAGAGATATTACTCAGCCAACAAAGGTCCATATAGTCAAGGCTATGGTCTTGCCAGCAGTCATTATGATTGTGAGACCTGGACCGTAAAGAAAGCAGAATGCCAAAGAATTGATGCCTTTAAACCGTGGTGCTGGAGAAGACTCCTGAAAGTCCCTTGGACAGTAAAAAGATCAAACCAGTCAATCTTAAGGGAGATCAACCCTTAAGTGAATATTCACTGAAAGGACTGATGCTGAAGCTGAAGCTCCAGTATTTTAGTCATCTGATGTGAACAGATGACTCAGAAAAGTCCCTGATGCTAGGAAAGATCGAGGGCAGAAGGAGAAGAGGGAATCAGAGGGTGAAATGGCTGGATAGCATCACCAATGCGATGAACATGAACTTGGGCAAACTCCGGGAGATGGTAAGGGACAGGGAGGCCTGGTTTGCTGCTGCTCTCTGTGAGGTCATAAAGAGTCAGACATGACTGGGTGACTGAACAACAACAAAAATATATAGTTCCAGGAGGTAGGGAATAAATATGAATAACAGCTGATATTTCATTTGTATTTACTATATGGCAGACATTTTACCAAGAACTTTACCTCGATTGCCTCATTTAAACTTTGTCACATCCTGAGGTTGTAGATACTGTTGTGTTTTTTTTTTCTGGTTTTATTGAGATGTAATTGATGTATATTAATAGCACTGTAAGTTTAATATGTACAATGTGATGATTTATTTAGGTGCTAATATTATTAGCTGCTTTTTATTGATAGACAACAAGAAGCCAAGAGAACCTCAACTTCTTGCCCAAAGCCACAGAAGCAAAAAGGCTGGAGCTGGAATTGGAACCAGGCTGCCCAACCCCAAATCTCTCACTCTCTTCCTCTTTTCTGTCCTTACAGTGACAACCCCATCCAGCCACACTTGAATAATGGTAAAGGGGTTGATTCACACCATTTTCTACCACAGGTGGGGAAAGAGAGTCTGTTCCATTGCTTCCCACATACAAAGTTTATGGTCCTGGGAGAGTCCCACACCTCCCCTCAACCGCAGCCATCACACACGCCTGAGAAGCTGGGTGGATTTCCCAGCACCCTCAGTGAGGAGCAGACGCTTGTTCTCTCCCTTAGGAGATGGATCAACACCTGCTCAGAGATAAGTATCATCTGCCCTTCAGCAATGCCCTTCTCCTCACTGGAGAAGCACTGGCCATGTTCCATGGGCCCAACTCCCTCTGGACAGAGTTCCTTAGAAGGAGTCTCTAGCACCACCACCACCACCCCCAGCTCACAGATCACTGCCTCCTCCATCTCCCAGAATGGTCAGTTCAATCCCTGCCCTCCACTCTACTCACCTCCCTATATCTGGCCCAGGGATTGTGTTTTTGTCCCATTAGGTTACTGTCTATAAATTCTGTCTTGGGTTTCAAAGGCAATGTCCCATGTGGGACAGGTCTCCTCCCATTGGTTCCTAAGTGGAGAGATGTACTACCTTACCTTGATAGATCTCCATCCACCCCATCCAGTCTCTGATTGTCTTACAAACTAGCCCAGATCTTCAACAGGTTATCCCTGGACAGTGGGTCTCTTTTCTGTCTTGTGGCATTGCATTTAACTACCAGAGTGCCAAACCATTCTTCAGCTTATTGACCTATCTTTATCTCTTCTGCCTCCTTGTCTGCTCCAAATCAGAGATCAGTGGGCAACCAGAGCTCCTGCTGAAACACAAGAATCAGGGACCACATCAGAGATGGCATTTTTACTATTACTACAACCATAAGCACACATCCCACATATCATCCCCATGATCTTTACTTCTCTGGGTACAGAATTATTTTAATAATGTCTTATTATATCTATTGATTTATCAATTCCTTTGGGAGTGATAGTGAAGTAGGACTGGCCATAATCCTTGCTTACATTCAGAGCTCTTGGTCAGATTTCCTGTGGAACAAACAGAAAGACAGAGATCCCCAGGCAAAGAGGAGAATAAGCAGCATAAAAGAGAAAAGCAAACCAAAACAGGAGGTTATCATACCCATTGTTAAAAGAAAGAAATGCAAAAAGGCAAAGTGGTTTTCTGAGGAGGGCTTACAAATAGCTGAGAAAAGAAGAGAAGTGAAAGGCAAAGGAGAAAAAGAAAGACATATCCATCTGAATGCAGAGTTCCAGAGAATAGCACGGAGAGATAAAGACTTTTAAACTGAACAATGCAAAGAAATACAGAACAATAGAATGGGAAAGACTAGAGATCTCTTCAAGAAAACTAGAGATACCAAGGGTCTCTATTTCATGCAAAGATAGGCACAATAAAGGACAGAAATAGTATGGACCTAACAGAAGCAGAAGATATTAAGAGATGGCAAGAATACACAGAAGAACTATACAAAAAAATCTTCATGACCCAGATAACCACGATCGTGTGATCACTCACCTAGAGCCAGACATCCTGGAATGTGAAGTCAAGTGGGCCTTAGAAAGCATCACTATGAACAAAGCTAGTGGAGGTGATGGAATTCCAGCTGAGCTATTTCAAATCCTAAAAGATGATACTGTGAAAGTGGTGCACTCAATATGCCAACAAATTTGGAAAACCCAGCAGTGACCACAGGACTGGAAAAGGTCAGTTTTCATTCCAATCCCAAAGAAAGACAATGCCAAAGAATGTTCAAACTACCATACAATTACACTCATTTCACATGCTAGCAAAGTAATGCTCAAAATCCTTCAAGTTAGGTTTAACAGTGTGTGAACCAAGAACTTCCAGAAGTACAAGATGGAAGAAAAGGCAGAAGAATCAGAGATCAAATTGCCAACTTCTGTTGGATCATAGAAAAAGCTAGAGAATTCCAGAAAACCATCTGCTTCACTGACTTTGCTAAAGCCTCCGTGTAGATCACAACAAACTGTGGAAAATCCTTAAAGAGATGGGAATACTAGACCACCTTACCTGAGAAACCTGTATGCAGGTCAGGAAGCAACAGTTAGAACTGGACATGAACAACACATTGATTCCAAATTGGGAAAGGAGTACTTCAAGGCTGTATATTGTCACACTGCTTATTTAATTTATATGCAGAGTACATCATGCAAAATGCCGGGCTGGATGAAGCACAAGCTGGAATTAAGATCACTGGGAGAAATAACAATAACCTCAAATACACTGATGACACCACCTTTATAGCAGAAAGTGAAGAGGAACTAGAGTCTCTCGATAAAAGTGAAAGAGCAGAGTGAAAAAGCTGGCTTAAAACTTAACATTCAAAAAACAAAGATCATGGCATCCAGTTCCATCACTTCATGGCAAATAAATGGGGAAACAGTGACAGATTTTATTTTCTTGGACTCCAAAATCACTGCAGATGGTGACTGCAGCCACAAAATTAAAAGATGCTTGCTCCTTGGAAGAAAAGTGATGACCAACCAAGACAGTATATTAAAAAGCAGAGACATTACTTTGCTGACAAAGGTCCATACAGTCAAAGGTATGGTTTTTCTAGTATGAATGTGAGAGTTGGACCATAAAGAAGACTGAATGCCAAAGAACTGATGCTTTTGAGCTGTGGTGTTGGAGAAGATTCTTGAAAGTCCCTGGGACTGCAAGGATATCCAACCAGCCAATCCTAAGGGAAATCAACTCTGAATATTTATTGGAAGGACTGATGCTGAAGCTGAAGCTCTAATACCTTGGCAACCTGATGCAAAGAACTGATTCACTGGAAAAGACCCTGATGCTAGGAAAGATTGAAGGCAGGAGGTGAAGGGAACAACAGAAGATGAGATGGTTGGATGGCATCACCAACTCAATGGACATGAGTTTGAGCAAGCTCCAAGAGATGGTGAAAGACAGGGAAGCCTGGTGTGCTATAGTCCATGCGGTTGCAAAGAGTTGGACATGACTGAGTGACTGAACAACAACAGCAAATGGATTATGTCTAACAATACATACCCTGCTGAGTCTGATACCAGTAAACCTTTTCAGTTGGTCAGAATGACTTAGAAAGAAGATGGTGAGAGTAAGACTTTCCCACATAAGCCTGATAGATTCAAGATACCCATAAATTGAGAGAAAGAAAGAGACAGGGGAGATGATGTGGGAGGAAGCAATTTTTTTCAATTGTGGATATGAGTATTGGTATGCAATGCTAATTAGAATCAAATAGATAAGAAACTGACTAAATTCTTGCGAGAGCTGTGTTTATTTCCCTCTTCCCCAAAATGTGCTAGACCAAAATATTAAAAGAGTTGCTAAAGACTTAAATCAACCCTTGGGCTTCCAATATTCTGTGGAAGGAAGTGGGATGAGAAAACTACTGAAACACTAAGGGGGACATATTCTCCAATGCCCACTTCAAATGTGACCAAGAGAGACAGGAGAAGGGAAAAGACCTCAGAGAAAAGTGGATGTGAGCTCCTCTCTGAGCACAGAATCAAAAACATACTCACCCCCAGGAATCTGGTCCCATGCATCACCTATCAAGAAGATTTTGGCATTGCTACAGATCAGTGTCTGCTGTGCTCCCACTTTTTCTCTTATTGAATGGCAGTTCATATTTTGATCATCCTACATGTGTGTCATCGTTGTTAATTGGGTGTAGAAGGGGCCATATTGTCTTTTTAGAGCCTTGGTCTTTGAATAAGGAGGCATGTTTTAAAGTGACTGATACAGAGTAACATTTGTTTTTAACCTTAGTGTTAGATGCATCCTAGTCTGATAGCTCACTGATCACTGAAATAGAATTCTAGCCCACTATTTGGACCATCAAAATTTAATATTTATGTAGTAATAATATTGAAGTTTTTAACTGAAGTATAGCTGGCTTACAATATTATATTAATTTCAGGTGTATAGCATTGTGATTCATTATTTTTACAAATCATACTCCATTAAACGTTGTTACAGGATAATAACTACAATTCCCTGTGCCAATAGTAATAATATTAATAATGTTGATTACTTAATGTTTTAGTGTCTGTCTGTAAACAAAGCACAGAAGACTTGCTTGTGATTGCAGGGCAAAATGTAAACCTTAGCAATTTTGACAATGAAAAAGAAAAATGAGCTGATGGAAGAGGTAGAACTGGGCAGAAAGTATAAAAGAAAGTGTAGCCTGTTATTATCCTTATCTTATAAAGCTGGTAGTAGAGAGATACTGTCAAATGTTGACAGGACAAGATATGACAGTTTATTATATTATTTAAAGTTATAATACAAGAAGAGATAATATTGAAATTATAAAATGTTGGGTAGAGTGAAAGAGAAATAGGTGTATGTGATCCAAATCTTTTATTTACAGTGAAAAATCTATATATCTTATCTAAAGTATATAAATCAAGAAATTAAAGTGTAAACATTTATTTAGAGTTATGACAGAGGAATTAAAAGAAGAAAATGTTTTTTAAATTAAATCAGGCTATTAGTACTAGGATCAGAGAAGGCAATGGCAACCCACTCCAGTACTCTTGCCTGGAAAATCTCATGGTCGGAGGAGCCTGGTGGGCTGCAGTCCGTGGGGTCACGAAGAGTCAGACACGACTGAGCGACTTCACTTTCACTTTTCACTTTCATGCATTGGAGAAGGAAATGGCAATCCACTCCAGTGTTCTTGCTTGGAGAATCCCAGGGACAGGGGAGCCTGGTGAGCTGCTGTCTATGGGGTTGCACAGAGTCAGACGTGACTGGCACGACTTAGCAGCAGCAGCAGTACTAGTATAAAAGAGAGTTGGGGTATGAGACTCAATTTTCATTATAGATTTTTCTTTGCTAATTTAATTATTACCATATAGAAAAATCTATTTGACAACAACCAAATAGAGCATTAGCCATTTTTGCGAGCAACCTTTAAAAAATATTTTTATTGAAGTATTACATATAGTAAAGTGCACAAATCTCAAGATCAAGATAGAAAACCTTTCCAAGACACTAGAAATTTCCCTTTGGCCTCTTTCAACTACCCTAAAGGGAACCACTTTTCTGACTTCCATCACTATAGAATGGTTTCACTTGTTTTTGAAAGTCACTTCACTGAAATCATATAGTATATACTCTTGTGTTTCTGGGATTATTTGGGGGGGGGGCTCACTATCACATCTATAAAATAAACTCATGTTGTGTGTGTAGCTGTTGCCAAACAGCATTCCATTGCATGAATATCCAAAACTTATTTTTGTGTTTTGTTGATGGCCATTATTAGATTTTTCAGTTTGGAGCTATTATGAATAAAGCTGCTAAAGCTGCTTTGATCATTTGTGTACTTATCTTCTGATGGACATTTGTACACATCAGCTGTATACCTAAGAGTGAAATTGCTTAGTTATATAGTAGGTGTACATTAGATTCTGCCAATTGTTTTTCAACATAGTTGTATCAATCCCATCAGCAATATATGAATGTTCCAGTTTCTCAACATCCTCACCAGCACCTACTATTCTCAGTCTTTTTTATTTCAACCATTCTGATATATATTACAGTATCTCATTATGGATTGTGGGTTTTTAAAAAACTATTTTTATTTATTTATTTATTTGGCTGTACTGGGTCTTACTTGTGGCTTCTGGGATCTAGTTCTTTAACCAGGGATTAAATGCCAGTCCTCTGCATTGGGAGCTCAGAGTCTTAGCCACTGGAAACACCCTGGAAGTTCCTCATTATGGTTTGAACTGGTATTCCTCTGATGACTAAGAGGTTGAGCATCTTTTTGTATGTTACTAGACGTTTGGACACCCTCTTCATTGAAGTTCCTGTTCACATCTTTGCCTATTTAAAGAAAAATGTTTGTCTCTTTTGTACTTATTCTTTATATATGTTAGATAGATACATAGATACATAGAGATATGAACTTTTCTATATATATATTATATATGTATTTTATTTATATATATATAGCAAATATCTCAAATGTCTTGCAAATATCTCAAATGTCTTCTACTTCTTTGTGGCTTATCTTTTCAATATTATTATAAAGTCTTTCAGTGAACAGAAGTTCTTAATTTTATTGAGCTCCAACTTATCAATCTCTTTTATGGTTACTGCTTATTGTGTCCTATTTTGGAATCTTTGCTGCTGCTGCTGCTAAGTCGTTTCAGTCTTGTCTGACTCTGTGCGACCCCATAGAAGGCAGCCCACCAGGCTCCCCCGTCTCTGGGATTCTCCAGGCAAGAATACTGGAGTGGGTTGCCATTTCCTTCTCCAATGCATAAAGTGAAAAGTCAAAGTGAAGTCGCTCAGTCGTGTTGGACTTTTCACGACCCCATAGACTGCAGCCTACCAGGCTCCTCCGTCCATGGGGTTTTCCAGGCAAGAGTACTGGAGTGGGGTGCCATTGCCTTCTCCTTGGAATCTTTACTCGAAGTCATAAAGAAACTTTTACAAGTTGTCTTGAAGCTTTATTGTCTTACCCTTCATATTTAGGGCTGTGATGGATCTGGATTATCTTTTTTCCCTCTTTCTTTATACTGCATCACAAATAGCCCTATTTGGGGGAGAAATCCCAAGACAGATGGGAGACAGACCCTAAGGGCAAGAAAAACTTTCTTCTACCAGCCTACTTAGATGAGTAACCCAGGCTCAATCAGTCAGAAGACCCCGCCTCAGCTGAGTTGACAGTGAGTCCCACAAAGGCCTGGGAGAAATAGAGAGAGTTCACTGGGGCCCTGAGGGAGCCCAGGGTCCAGAAATACAGGGGTGAGTTTCTGGGACAGGGCAGTCAAATGGCACAGACTATTAGCTGTTATGCCAGGTGGCTTCCTTAGCAGACTCAACAAGTGTGGCCTTGGTTGTCAAGTGGATTTTGTGATCTACTCAATATCCTTCCAATAAGTTTCCATATTTTTGCTCAAGTTAGCTCAGATTCTGTTAGAGATCAAGAGTTTTGTATAAAAGCAACAAATTCAAAACTACACAAAATCTCAGTCAAAAAACTATGTGCCCACTAAAATCTAAAGTTTACATATCCTTATTAAGTGGGATTCAGGCATTTCTCAAACATTTCCCTAGGCTTTTCTGTAGCTGGAGATAGCTAAGGGGACAGCTGTCCAAGGGGTGATGGGTGTGGAAGCTGCTGGGGCAGTGCTGACAAATGGCCTTTAAAGCCCCAGTTCATGGGGTTCTACCCACAGGTGAGATAGCGGCTAATTTCAAGCACAAAATCTTACTCATCACCCTATCCTCAGGGAAGACTGAAGACGTTTTGCTGCACCTATTCTCTTGGAAGAAAAAAAAATCAGCAAAATAAAATCCCTTAGATGACAAACTACATTCAAAAATTAATGAAAAATTCCAAATGGTCTGGAAATTATGTCTTAATTGGAATGCCATTTTTAAACTTCTCTTTATAAGGCAGATCTTTGGGGCATTGCTATCAAGCAGGAGGAAGTGAATAGCTTTGTAGAAGGAAGGAAACATCCCTGGAATTGTGGCATTTTTTTTCCCTTTTGCTAAGGAATTATCTTCAGCCTGGAATGTGATGCAGATAAAACCCCAATCTCTGTAAATGCCTGAATTGGTTTTTCCCCTCCCTTCCTTAAACCCTGGTGTTTAGAGAATGTTCCCTGGTAACTCAGATGTTTAGGGATGTTCCCTGGTGGCTCAGATGGTAAAGAATCTGCCTGCAATGTAGGGGACCCAGGTTCAATCCCTGGGTCAGGAAGATCCCCTGGAGGAGGACATGGCACCCTACTCCAGTATTTTTGCCTGGAGAATTCCACGGACAGAGGAGCCTGGCGGGCTACAGTCCATAGTGTCACAAAGAGTCAGACACAACTAAACAACTAACACTTTCCCCTAAACCCTTAGTGTAGTATGACCTCATAATGCCAGTGTTTTCTGGGACCCCTTTTGGAAATCCTTCTGTCCCCTCCCCAGATCCATCTGTATCCCCTCAAGTTATGTCTGTCTGTCTGTCTCTCCTTCCTTTGCACTCCTATGGCATCCTGGGTTAGCCTCTGTCAGGGCACTGATCACACTCTTCTATATTCATTGCCTTACTATATGTCCCATCCACTGACTAGTGGATTTCTCAAGTGGGGATTACATGTCTGTGTCAGAACCTGACACAGAAGAAAAGTTCAATATTTGTCCAGTAAAAGACCAAATGAATAATGAAGTAAATGGAGTGACTCAGCCAGCCAATTATGTTCAAACATTAGTCTTAACTAAGGTGGCCAAATAATTTATCCTCCCAGCTGTGATGCTACTGAGAGTGAAAAGTGTGCTCATTGAACAGGACCCTGGGCTGGGACAGTAACTGGGAGTGGCCTGACAACTGGGACACATGGCCACCCTAGCTTTAGCCCATCTTAGCAGTCCTTTGCCACTGTACAGTAAGGGTGAACCCTTAACACTATCCTAGGTTGTTTCTGAGAAAATGGAGGTTTTGTCCTTATCCGTATCTGCTGAGCAATTGTGTAGTGTGGTGGGACTAATATGCGAGAGAGGGTAGAATTTGAAATAATGATTAGAGAGTCATTCTCATTCACATAGAGGTGTTAACAAAACCAAAGAAAAAGATGGGATCTGAAAGACAGGGTCTTGGCTGAGATGACTGAGGCTCAAATTCAAGGACCTAGATGAAGGACACACTTGGAGGGAAGACAGGAGATTGAGTCCGAGTTCACTGTTCATATATATTATCTCATTTCATCCTCACCCTCTGAAGCCCTCGGAGATAGGGAGTAATGTCATGCCTGCTGGATGGATAAGCAAATAGAGGCACAAGAGATGAAGTGACTGCTTCTTCAGTCATAAAATCACAAAGCGGCAGACCATGGACATGAGTTTGGACTGACCCTAAAGCCTATAATCCTGCCCAGGATAGGAACACAGGAAGGGAGAAGAGGGGTCAGGAAGGAGGTGTATTCAACACTATCAAATGCTCCAAAAACATTTCAGAGACTATGCCCCGTATTCTAGGACAATATGAAACTGGAAAAGGTCATTGCATCAGACAACCAGGAGAAAAGTTAAGAACTTTCAGTGGTCATATCACAGGAGATTAACAGAGTGAATTAATGGGGAGCAATAATCAATAATCCAATAAAAATTCAATTCATTGCAGGGTTACCATTATACAAAGCACTATATGTTATAAATATATATTTATACATTTAAATACCTGTGTGCATGTATGTATGTATGTATATCTATTACATATGTATAAGACTTCAGCAAAATTACTGAGCCTGATGAAAGGATCTTTTGGACAAGTTTTCAGGTAATTGTTTTCTGCTGTGCATGGACAAACTGATAAACGCAGTGAGAAAGAGAAAACCATGAGTTCTATGAGGATGGGAGGGCATCGGTACTTTCTGAATTTAGCACTATACCCAGATGCCCAATATATGATTAATTAACAAATTTTAAAAATGAGTGCATGCATGCTAAGTCATTTCAGTCGTGTCCATGCTTTGTGACACTATGGACTGCAACCTGCCAGGCTCCTCTGTCCATGGGATTCTTCAGACAAGACTACTAGGGTGGGATGCCATTCCCTTCTCTAGGGGATCTTCCCTATCCAGGGATCAGACCTGCATATCTTGCGGCTCCTGCTTTGTCAGGCAGGGTCTTTACCACTAGCGCCACCTGTGAAGCCCCCAAAATGAATAAAATGAGAAATAAATGAGTGAGCCCAAATTAAAGCAAGAAGAATGGCTCATGTTCACTTCTTATTTGGTTGCTTTTTTAACAAATAGTACAAGTTTGCAGTTGCTACCAAGGAACAGAGAACCCTTTCTGTATTTTTGCTTAGAGTCCTATAACTTAACTTGTGTCAATGAATGCAATATTTTATCTTTCACATTTCTTCCTCAAATCTTTTCCTCACTTACTATTCATCTTTTTCCCCCTCTTAAGTTAACTTTAATTTCTTCTATATCCTTGGTTTCCAGGCCTTACAAATGGATGGAGTCATCTTTTCATCTACCTGCACTTCTGTCAGCAAACACTTTCAAGACTAAATTATAATATAAAATCAAGGTCCCTGGAAGATACAGCAATGAACAGTGGTGACTTATCCCCTTGTTGCAATATAGAATACTTAACTTTCCATTTTAGGCACTTAGGAACAGAGAAGCCAAAGAAGGGATAATTGTTTCATGAAATTAGTGGTGGGTCCTAAATAAACCCACAGAAATGGAAGATCTTAAATACAGTCCCGATAACAATGAGTAGAGGAAATTGACAGAAACCAACTCTTACTAAGATAACACATGCCCAGAATCAATAAAAGGGCAGCAGGAATTAAACAACTAAGCTGATAAAGGACAGGTCACCAAAGAGTCTGGGTTTAGAAAAATCTCTAGGGAATGGAACATATTGAAAGATGCTCAGTAGAACTGTTTTTCTTTGAAATAAATAATTCAATGTATTTAGTACACAACTCTCTTGTGTACCCACATCAGCTACTACCACTCCCACCAATTAAGCCTCAGCCCAAGATACATTTTTATGTAGTATTTGTCAATTTGTTTTTTATACAACGTTTTTAGATAATCACAACAAATATTTTTGAGAAACTAAAGGTCAGTGCCCATTCCTCTAGGTGAAAGATAACTTTGACAGGCATGAGGGACTCTAGGTAGAGTCTCTGTACCCAGATTTTCTTCCAAGACAGCCAGCCTCTATCCCAATCAGAGGTCAACATGAATTTGCAGAGTGTTTAATCTTCCCAGGAGTAGTTTTTCCCACCTTCCCCTACCTTTCCCCTCCCAATAGAAAAAAAAAAAAAAAAGAGAGAGAGAGAGAGAGAGAGAGAATCACAGGAGAAAGGAGTTTACTTAAAAGTGCAAGTCATTGGAGGTGAATGTGCTTTTACAATACTTAGTTTATAAAAACAAAATACTATTCTTTTTATACCATATATATTCTTATTGGTCATGACTTAATCAGGAAGAGAAATCCTGTCATTTAGAAATGCAATGCAATGTGGTGGTTCCAATTTGATTTCTACTAAGCAAACTGCTGGGTTTAAATCCAAAACTTGGAACTGAGACCTAAGGAGAAGTGCATCTCTTTGCATGTGTGTTTTTTAATTGGAGTAGAATTGCTTTACAATTTTGTGTTGGTTTCTGCTGCACAACAACGTGAATCAGGAGATACATATATCTCCTCCCTCTTGAGCCTCCCTCACACTTCCTGCCATTGCACTCCTCTAGGTCATCACAGAGTGCCAAGCTGAGCTCCCTGTGCTATACAGCAGCTTCCCACTAGCTATGTATTTTACACGTGGAAGTATATATATGTCAATGCTACTCTTCCAGTTTATCCCACACTTTCCTTCACCCTCTGTGTCTACAAGTCTGTTCTTTATCTGTGTCTCTATTTCTGCCCTGCAAATAGGTTCATCAGTACCATCTTTCTAGATTCCATATATACATTAATATACAATATTTGTTTTTCTCTTTCTGATATACTTCACACTATATGACAGACTCTGGGTTCATCCACATCACTACAAATGACCCAGTTTTATACTTTTTTTTCATTTTTGTCCATATTTTATTCATATCTTTTTTTGATATGACACTCGAACTTCATCTAACAGGAGACCAGAGGCATACGAATTACTATTTTTTTACTTATTGAGACCTAGACTCTCTGTGAAAGTCAGTCACTCAGTCGTGTCTGACTCTTTGTGACCTCATGGACTATACAGTCCATGGAATTCGCCAGGCCAGAATACTGGAGTGGGTAGCCATTCCCTTCTCCAGGGGATCTTCCCAACCCAGGAATGGAACCCAGATCTCTCACATTGCAGGCGGATTCTTTACCAGCTGAACCACCAGGGAAGCCCAGACTCTCTGTGTTAAATGCTAACTTACAAATTGTCAGCAGAGATACAAATAATTCCCATCTTATAGAGAAGATAACTGCAAAGGTTACTGTTGTATTGCCCTATAAGACACTAACCAGTTTTGTCTGTAATTTAGCAAACTTACTTTAGCAGGCCTTTCCCAAGGCCTTCCTAATTATATAGCTATCTGTTCTCCAAATGTTCTTTGAACTACATTTACCATCCTGCTGGTCCCCTCATTAATGAGTCCAATTTTGATACATATCCACTTTATATTCATATGATATATTTTAAACTGTTTTTAAGTATATTTTGAACTTAGCTGTGTGAGTTTATATATATATATATGTATATATATATATATATATATATATAATATTTGTAAAGCATTCTGAACCATGATCAGAAGAAAATAAATAAAATACAGATGTTTATTAAATAAATTTAAATAAAGCTTTAATAATCAATCTTTAGCATGCAGACTAGATCATTTACCTCCTCTTCTCCCCAGGTCTTAGCACCACTACCAACCTGAAGTGAAGATTTGAGTTATCCTAGAAAGAGGGCAGAGAAATTATCAGGCATGAGGAAGACTCATATTTCATTGGGGAAGGAGTGGTCTTCTTGGATATGTATGACCAACCTAGACAGCATATTCAAAAGCAGAGACATTACTTTGCCGACTAAGGTCCATCTAGTCAAGGCTATGGTTTTTCCTGTGGTCATGTATGGATGTGAGAGTTGGATTGTGAAGAAGGCTGAGCACCGAAGAATTGGTGCTTTTGAACTGTGGTGTTGGAGAAGACTCTTGAGAGTCCCTTGCACTGCAAGGAGATCCAACCAATCCATTCTGAAGGAGATCAGCCCTGGGATTTCTTTGGAAGGAATGATGCTAAAGCTGAAACTCCAGTACTTTGGCCACCTCATGCAAAGAGTTGACTCATTGGAAAAGACTTTGATGCTGGGAGAGATTAGGGGCAGAAGGAAAAGGGGATGAACAGAGGATGAGATGGCTGGATGGCATCACTGGCTCAATGGACATGAGTCTGAGTGAACTCTGGGAGTTGGTGATGGACAGGGAGGCCTGGTGTGCTGTGATTCATGGGGTCGCAAAGAGTTGGACATGACTGAGTGACTGAACTGAACTGAAAGTGACTATCCAAGTTTTCTAGTCTATCATGAGGCCTGTTCAGATCAAGGGTCTATTACAGGCTTTCTAATAAGGCAGGAAACATTTAATTTTAGAATGGAAATTATGCTATTCTATACTATACTATACTATCTATTTTGCAAGTGGGGACAAAACACAGAATTGCCTGTATTTACCCAGCAGTACTCATGTAGGCTATGGTGGAGTTGAGATGAGAACCCTGGTCCATGGGGCAAGGCCACCTCTACACTGTACTTATGGTGTGGTATGGTCCAGAAGCAACTTTCTTCTTTTTGTACCACTTCCCTCACAATCTGTAACAGAACTTCCTTCCCAGTCTCTGGATGACATCACAGGCAAATTCTGTACTTTGTTAGTCTCTGTCACACATTAAAATTCTTATTTTCCAACCTTGAAAATCCAGTCCAAATTAAAAGTTACATGTCATCTGATGGAAGCATACAACACCTGCAATACAGTACTTCTTGGGAAAAATCAAACTTGTATCCAATCAAGTTTCTAGACCTAAAAAGTAGTTTATAGAGAAATGTGCTAAATGACACATAGGAAAGTATAGGAAAATTTAGAATATGCAGAGCTCTATGGAACAGATGACTCAATTTCTTTAACAAAAACTTCAAGTGGAGATAAACAGGAATGCAGAGTCAATAGATTAAAATATCTTAAAAGACTATTCTCAGTTAAATTATTTCTCTCCAAGTAGGAAATGGCAACCCACTCCAATATTCTTGCCTAGGAAATCCAATGGACAAAGGAGACTGGTGGGCTAGTTCATGGGGTCGCAAAGAGTCAGATGACTAAGCAACTTGGCACACACGACTCCCCCAAAAGATATGCTGAAGTCCTAACCCCTCATATCTGTGACTATATTTCTATTTGGAAATAGGGTCTTTGCAACGTAATCAAGTTAAGATAAAGATCATTATGGTGGGCCCCTAATCCAATACAATTGGGTCCCACAAGAAGAGACAAAAAGACAAGAGACATACAGAGGAAAGACAGCCACATAAAGATAGAGATGGATATTGAAGTTAAACTTCCAAAGCCAAGGAATGCCTGGGGCTACCAGAAGCTGGAGGAGTTGAGGAAGGATCCTCCTCTAAAGGCTTCAAGGAGAGCAGGGCCCTGCTAACACCTTGAATTTGAACTTCTGGCCTCCAGAACCATGAGAGAATAAATTTCTGTTGCTATAGTTATCCAGTTGGTGATACTTTCTTTCAGCAGACCTCAGAAACCAGTACAGAGACCAATAGACCAAATGCAACAACTTTGGATCCTAATTCAAACATACTCACTATAAAAAAAAAAATATGAAATGGATGAGGAAATTTATACAGTGGATATTTGATGACATTAGGGAACTACTGTCAAATATTTGGGAGTAGTAATAATAAATAAAGAGTTCTTATGTCTTAGACATCCTTGAAAACTTTATAAGATGAAATGGTATAGTGTCTAGGATTTGCTTCAAAATAATACGGAGATGGGAAATGCTTAAGATTATAAATGAAGGAACGTTGGCCCCAAATTGATAACTATTGAAGCTGGGAGATAGGTGCTTGAGAATTTATTATACTCTTTGCTCTACCTTTATATATGTTTGATTTTTCCACAATTAAAAGTAAAAGGAAAAAAGTCTAATTTAAGAAAATCTTTAGTGTGACTTAAGTGTTATTTCATTTATACCTTTTCTTCCATTTTCCTGTACCCTACCTCCAAGTTCAGGCCCCAGTCTGATCTCTACCTTCTAACCTCCCTGATGTCAGATCAGGGAGGAACTGGAGGAAATATAGGCAAATACCTTTCTACATTAAGAGGGCCTGTTAGTAAATCTCCTTTAGTTGTCAATGTCCTTTTCAATGCAGGAGTCCAAATCTTGCCCCTTTTTCACAGAGTGCTCAACACATAGATGAGGACTTGTGCACCATCACATTTCCTGATAAGGATGATATTCTGTTTAACTGACCTCTTGCAAGCATCCTAAGCTCTTGCTTCAATGATAAAGCCCTATGGTGTTCAACAAACTCCCTTTACACAGTTCTCTTGCCATAGTCTTTTTCAGCATAACTCTTGCCAGGTTTCTTCCAGAGGCATTCTTGTAGCCCATAAGAAAGTTCACTAAGTGCCAGGAGCCAGCATGGGGAATCCCGCCCGTGGCAAAGGTCATGAGGAAAGGGGCCTGACAAAACGCAAAGGCAGGATCAGGTCTCAGGGGTCCCTCTGGATTTTCTTGAGCATCTACCCCCAAAACCAGCATCTGCCTACTTTACTGTGTTATGCTTTCCACCTACTCTTCTGACATTATAGGGGAGCTGTCCCCCACCCCCTCCACCTTTTTCTGGAAAAAGTTAATTTAGAGCTTTTAGATAATAAGTCTCCTGGGCATAATAAGAGTGTTTCAATCCAAAAACCCTCTGATAGCTTTCTAGTCTGCTTGACAGGTTTGTCTGGACTCTTACAGCTGCGCATGTGATTGTTTGTGGCCTCCCGATCACGAGAGGCACTGGAAGCTTAAAACACCCTAGGAATGTAGGGGCTTCTGAGGAGTCAAAATCATTAGAATAGGACAGATTAAGGGTTTCATTTGTTGAGCCAATACTTGCTGCCAAGTTTTCATATCTTTTATTTGTTGATATAGTTGGTATATAGAAAAAACAGGTAGTAGCCCTGGCATTAGCAACATTAGATCTTTGAATTAAGTACTTTCTTTGTTATAACCCACTGCACCTTTGTTCTATAGGAATGTAACTTTATTTAGTACTTTAAGGGTGATGCAGATTAAAGAAAAAACACTTCAAGGGAAAATGAGTTTTCTGGTTGATAGACGTTTATCTAGGAAAAGAGCCATAAAAATGTTAACAGGCCCCCTGGCCAGAAGATGACGTAAAACTACCTGAGACCTTTTGTATACAGGAAGGTATGCAAAAGGAAAGCCTGGTCTCAATAGGGTCAGGACTGCTGCCCCTGCATAACTCAGCATATTCCATTATTTCTTTATGTACAACTTGGGGTATATAAGCTGCTTTTGAAAGTAAAGTTGTGGGTCTGGCATCAATGCTTGGCTCCCCCATGGAGTTCTTTTCTCCCCTTTCAGGCTGAATTCCCATCTGGAGCACAGAGGCTCTCCGTTTCTACTTATTTGCCCTGGCTTCTAAGACCCATGCAAGAGGGAGCCCAAGGTGGGGCATGCTCTGCTATTCAAGCGGGCGCCAGTGGCCTACGTAGATGGTGCAAGCCCCTATCTTGTAGCTTTATTGGTTTCCTGTGTAAACCAAGTTATTAAGCCTCTTTTCTCCACTAATTTTCCTACTACACTATTCTTTCCTAATCTCTCTTTATAAATAAGTCTCTCCTCGCTGACTCTGTCCTCACTTCGAATTCCCTGGATCCACCTGGGCTGGACCCCAGCAACTAAGCCTTGACCATTATGTGAGGTGAAAATTCCTCCTTCAGCTTCCCAGTCTCCAGCCAGAAGTTTCCAGGTGCCTTGAGCTTTGGGTGACTTATGAGGGCCTCCCAAGAACTCTCTCAAGCCACATTCTGCCAGCAATGAAGGAAGTGAAATGAGGGTCTCCCCTCCTCTTTAGTACCCCCAATCTTGCTTAGTCATTCTTTTGGGTTTCTCCTGGCTTGACTGAGGTAGGAAAAAAGCACTCCTGACCTTCCTTTCTATATCCTCTGTGCCTACAAATTCCTTTCCAAGATTCTCCCATAAAGCACCCTCTAAGCAGCTACTGTTTATCCTACTGGAGGAGACAGTTACTACTTCACTTTGGCCACCTCTTGGCAAGCCCTTCTCTTGCTAAGGGCTCTTAAGATCCTGTGTGTGTGCATGCTCAGCCGCTTCAGTAGTGTGCGACTCTGCACAGTGCAAAGAGACTCTATGGACTGCAGCTGTTCATGTGCCTCTGTCCATGTGATTTTCCAGGCAAGAATACTGGAGTGGCTTGTTATGCCCTCCTCCAGGGGATCTTCCCGACCTAGGGATCGAGCCCGTGTCTCCTGTGTCTCCTGCATTGCAGGGAGATTCTTTACCATTGAGCCACCAGGGAAGCCCTTTAAGATTCTAAAGATATCTTAAAATATTCCCTAGCTTTGTCAACCATTCAACATCCTGCCATTCTCACTTCCAATCCTCAAACACCCTACAAGATGTATATTTTTCACAGGTAAGGAAATACACTATGAAACTTGCCCAAGCTCACTCAGCTCGCAACTTGTGGAAATTGAATTTGAACCTGGGATGTCCGACTTCAAAGCTAGAACCCTTTGTACTATGCTTCTGAATATTCTGGCTTACATCAAGTTAAATCAATGAAAAGGCTTTTTCAAAAAAAAAATTCTTAAGATAAAATATTGGGCACTCCCCCATAGTTGCATAGGACTGCTTCCAGCCCTGTTGCCAGAGAGATATAGTATCCCCAGTCAAACTGTCAAATTGCTGGAACAAAAACAAACAAAATATTATCTGCCAAGGAATACAGCAGCAGACTCAGAGCAGTCATTTTTGTTCTTTTCATAGCATCTGTATGAGGAAGATATTGAGACTATTAACCTTCATTCTACAAAGCTCCATCCAGAAAGTTGCCTTGTTTTTGTCCTCAGTCTCTTGCTCTGTCTTCCATAAACATGTCTGGTTACATGTCCATGGGGCCTTCAGAAACTAGAGGAAGAAACCCTTCTGGGTACCAAGTGAGTTGTAACATCCATGTTTTCATAACAACTGCTCAGGGACTTGGCATTCTCTTGGCCCACAAGAAATTCACAGTCCTTGCCCTTCAAGCTCTAGAAGTTTGACCACTCTTTCTGCTGCTCTTTCTCCTCACCCAGCATCCTGGACTACTCCTGTTAATCTCCCACCCTTCAAACAGCCTCCCAGACTTTCAAACCAAATCTAGTATCTTTCACCCTTAAACTATTCTTCTGTCATCATGCCTTTTCCAAGTGAATGATACACCAGAACTGGCTCTATAATGTGTAGGGCCTGGTGAAAAATGAAAATGTAGGGCACAGGTTGCAAAAACAGCTAGGAATTTCAAGACAGTAATAGCAGGGCACTAAACCAAGTGAGGCCCTGTAGAGTTTAATCACTGCTCTGTTATTGAAGTTTACTTTATTCTCATCAGTGGTGTATACCCACCACTACACTGTAAGTAACTTGAGAGCAGAGAATGTGCCTTAATCAGTTCTGTGTCCTGGTGCAAATTCAAGTGAGTACACAGTAGGCATTCAGTAAAGGTTGAATAAATGAAAAAACGTTCGAGTGTCATGAGTCTTCCAGAACTCTGACTTGTCAAGCTCATTCTGCCTCCAGAGAATGGAAGGAGCAATGTAGCCCACCTGGAAGTGTGCTAGGATGGGCCTTTCTAGAGGATATGGAACATGCCCAGGACAAAACATGAGCTATAATTCAACAAGATACACGCACTCCTATGTTCTGCTGCTGCTGCTAAGTCGCTTCAGTCATGTCCGACTCTGTGCAACCCCATAGACGGCAGCCCACCAGGCTCTGCTGTCCCTGGGATTCTCCAGCCAAGAACATTGGAGTGGGTTGCCATTTTCTTCTCCAGTACATGAAAGTGAAAACTGAAAGTGAAGTTGCTCAGTTGTGTCCCAACTCTTAGTGACTCCATGGACTGCAGCCTACCAGGCTCCTCTGTCCACAGGATTTTCCAGGCAAGAGTAGTGCAGTGGGGTGCCATTGCCTTCTCTGACCCCTATGTTCATATCAGCGTTATTCACAATAGCCAGGACATGGAAGCAACATAAATGTCCATCAACTGATGAGTGGATAAAGAAGATGTGGTACATATATACAATGGAATACTGCTCAGCCATAAAAAAGAATATACCATCTGCAGCAACATGGATGAACCTAGAGACTATAATACTTGGTGATGTAAGTCAGAGAAAGACAAATACCATATGATATCACTTATATGTGAAATCTAAAATATGATGCAAATGAACTTATCTGTGAAACAGAAACAGACTCACAGATATAAAGAACAGATTTGTGGTTGCCAAGGGTGGAGAGGGAGAGATGAGCTGGGAGTTTGGGGTTAGCAGATGCAAACTCTTGTATATAGAGCGGGTAAACAACAAGGTCTTACCATAATAGCCCAGGGAATTTTCAATGTCCTGTAATAACGCATAGTGGAAAAAAATACAAAAGAGCTTGATTTTATATATGCATATATATATATATATATATATATATATATATACATATATCACTTTGCTGTATAGCAGAAATTAACACAACACTGTTAATCAACTATTTTGCTGTTGTTGTTCAGTCACTAAGTTGTGTTCAACTCTTTTGTGACCCCCATCGACTATAGCCCACCAGGCTCCTCTGTCCATGGTATTCCCAGACAAGAATATTTGAGTGAGTTGCCATTTTCTTCTCCAGGGGTTCTTCCCAACCCAGGGATGCATCTCCTGCATTGCAGGCAGATTCTTTACTACTGAGTCACCAGGGAAGCCCTAATCAACTATACTACAAATTTAAAAAAAGAAAAGAAACACACCTGTGGAGCTGGACCTCCCTGGTCACCACTGTCCACCAGTCACTCAAGCCAGAAACCAAGAGTTCTCCACCATTCCTCCCCACACCTCTTTACTCTCACACATATAATAAACTGCTCCATGTTCTGTCAAACCTAACTCCTTAAAAGCACTAAAATCTAGGTCCTTCTTTCTGCCCTCTGCCACTGCCTCACTTCAGGCCTGAATCATTTTTCACTTGGTGTGTTTAGCTGGGGTAAGAGGCTGAGCTGCTGTAATAGAGAGACTCCACAATGCAGTAGTCAGAGTTTGAAACCAGATTTGTCTCACTCCAAAGCACAGGTCCTTTACCTACACTGGTATTTTATAAGAAGTCGAGGAAGATAGAAACTCAAACTAAAAAAGAGGAGGAGGAGGCATTTATTGGTTGCCATAACTGAAGAATCCAGAGGATAGCTATTTTCAGGCATACCTAGAAGCAGGGAAAATGTTATCAGGGAGCCAACTCTGGACTCTGCTTTTCTTTGTTTGTTGACCTTATTCCTTCCCATGGCAAATTGTTTTCTCCTTCAGGCAACAGCGGAAGATGAAATATAAGCAACTCCAGCTCACATGATCCTTTTAGCTCCAAAATCTAATCCTTAGGTTTGCCGACCTGGATTCTCGATACGAGCAGTCATAAGGAGAGAAACTTCAGGGAAGCCAATTCATGACACAACTAACACTGAGTCACCAAGATGTTGGTATGTTAATTTATAGTGAGGTATTTCAGGCCAGGACTCCCAGTGAAGTGGAGACATATGCCTTACAGCAAGCTAAAGGCCAATATATTCACCTCTTTAAGCAGTGGTCCCTGAAGCTTCCCTATTTGATCAAGCATGCATCCTTGACAGACCTCTTAATACACAATCCCAGGCAGAATTCCAGGAGGGCTGCTCTACTCCTTCCATTCTTTATAAACATTGTGAGCCTGCAGTGTCAGAGATCTGTGGCATTCTCATTCATTTATCCATTCAACTCTAAGGGAAAGCATATTCCATAGGGCACATTCTCCACCCTCAAGTTTCACCATAGTGGGCAAAACTAATGAGAAACAAACAGAAGCACAGAGCAGTTGAAGGTCTTATTAAAGTTAGGTACAAGAGGCAGTAGGGGGACTTCCCTGGTGGTCCAATGGTTAAGAATCTCCCTGCCAATGCAGAGGACACAGGTTGGATCCCTGATCCAGGAAGATTTCACATGTCACAGGGCAGCTAAACCCATGCACCACAACTACTGCACCCATGCTCTAGAACCCACAAGCTACAACTACTGAAACCTGAGCACCCTAGAGCTTTTGCTCTGCAACAAGAGAAGTCACCATAATGAGAAGCCTGCACATTGAAACTAGAGAGTAGCCTCTGCTCATCACAACTAGAGAAAGCCACACACAGCAATGAAGACCGCAGAGCTCAATATAATAAGTAAGTAAAGATAGTGGGGAATGAGCAATGTTATGAGGTCTTGGACAACCCTAAATTTTACCTCACTGATTATATACCACACGTGTTCATCAGTTCATTCACATATGAGAATGTGAGTCTTTTAAGGGAAGAGACATACCCTGTTTCTCTCCATAGCTATGCTCTGTAATACTTAGTATGGACGTAGTAAATGCTTGATCCAAATAAACAGAGGTGAGAATAAAAGATTCTGGAATTCTTTTCAACATTTCTCAAGTACCCAACTAAGTTCAAGGCTCTGTGATGGATGTGAGTGAAACACGAGGATTATCAACTTCCTGTTCCTGTAGGGAGTGCGACCACGGAAGTTGATTCTTGGGAAGTCATCTGAGACTTCTCAACAACTGGACTATTGTTCCAATGACCAAAAGTTCTTTCCTACTGACTCCTAGAAGAATGGAGCTTGAGCCAATAAACTCATTACCCTCTCTGCCCTGCAATTGAATAGACAAATAACTCTTTAGTTAGTCATTATGCTCTCATCAGAGTAATTTCCATACAACAGTGTGGATAGAGTTTGTTCTCCAATTGTAACATTTGTGAAATTCAACCACAATTCCACTTATTAATAGTCATTAGTGGTCTATGAATACAGCACAATCCTTTAGGTACAGAAACCAAGCTATGAGCTTGTTTGAAATGTAAACAAGACATTCATGAATTTGCTAATTGCAATTCCCTGTTTGGCCTTTGGCCAACCTTCATTTGCTCACTGGAAGTGGCCACTGATTGAAATTTATGTTTTCTGATGAGTCCTGGGGGTGGTCAGAATCTAGAATTTGTCGGTTTATAATCCAGAAGCCTGGTACATATTTCACCCATTTACTCAAATATTTACTGAGTCCCTGCAGTGTTCAGGTCTGTGGATTATCTAAATATGAAGACAGCACAGTTCCAGGCAGGTAAGAATCTAAGTTCTGCTGTTAGATATAAATCCAAATATTAGCAATGCCCCTTGGGACAATGGAAATGCCTGGGACACTCTAAAGGTTGAGGGAAGGAGGGTAAAGAGGAAACCTTCCTAAAGAGAGTGACATCTGTGAAGAAAGGGATTGGAAAATGAGAAAGATTTTGTCTGTAGGGTTAGAAGTATGGAGAGAGGAAAGACATACTTAGGAGAGGGAATGTGAGATTGTGAACAAAAAAGAACAAAATGTGTCACTTCTCAACCAGTTATACAAAGTTTAAGTTGCAACTCGCTGAAGTCACCCACTGACAGTGTGCCCTGAGGGGAATTCAGGATGAAAAGCAGGATAAGGCACTCTGCATTTTGATAAGAGAGCCCCTAGATGCACATCTCAGGAAAAATTTCAGTGACCCCAGATTCTTGCATCTTCCCATACATAGAAAAGTACTAAAATCATTAATTTAAGATATCTGTTCTTTGTGATTAGCAGTAATCTTTTTTGTCATTTTTTTTCTTTTTTTAAAAAATTTGAAGTACAGTTGATTTACAATGTTGCATTGGTTTCAGTTTTACAGCAAAATGATTCAGTCATATTCTTTTTCAGATTATTTTCCATTATAGTTTATTATAAGATATTGAATATAGTTCCCTGTGCTATATAGTAGGTCCTTGTTCTTTATTTATTTTATATATAGTAGAGTGTATATGTTAATCCTAAACTCCTAATTTATCCCCCTGCCCATTTTTCCCTTTGGTAACCATCAATGTGTTTCCCAAGTCCATGAGTCTATTTCTATTTCATAAATAAGAGTATTCACATCATATATAAATGATATTTGTCTTTCCCTGTCAGATTTACTTCACTTAGTATGATAATCTCTAGGTCCATCTGTGTTGCTCCAAATGACATTATTTCATTCCTTATTATGGCTGAGTAATATTCCATTGTGAATATATGCCATATCTTCTTTGTCCATTCATTTATTCATGGACATTTAGGTTGCTTCCATGTCTTGGCTATTGTGAATAGTACTAATTTGAACATAGGGTGCATGTTTCAAATTAGAGTTTTCTCTGGATATCTGCCCAGTGGTGGAATTCCTGGGTCAAACTATTTTTAGTTTTTTCCTCCATACTATTTTCCACAGTGGCTGCAGCCTCCTACATTCCTACCAACAGTGTAGGAGAGTTCCCTTTTCTCCACACCCTTTCCAGCATTTCTTATTTGTAGACTATTTGATAATGGCCATTCAGACTGGTGGGAGGTGCCACGTTATTGTAGTTTTGATTTGTGTTTCTCTAATGATTAGTGATAAGCAACTGTTCATGTGCCTGTTGGACATCTATATGCCTTCTTTGGAGAAATATGTACATAGGTCTTCTGCCAATTTTTGATTGGATTGAATTTTTTTATACTAAGCTGTATGAGCTGTTTGCATATCTTAGAAATTAACCCTTTGTCAGTTGCATTGTTTGCAAGTATTTTCTCCCATTCCATAGGTTGTTTTTTCACTTTGCTCGTGGTTTCCTCTGCTGTGCAAAGCTTGTAAGTTTAATTAGGTCCACTTGTTTATTTTTGCTTTTATCTCCACTACTAGGAGACAGCTCCAAAAAAATATTGCTGCAATTCGTGTCAAAGAATGTTCTGCCTATGTTCTCCTCTAAAAGTTTTATAGTATGCAGCGATAATCTCTGACCAAGAAATATACTTGACTACATGTATTTTCTAGCCGAAAAACTCATATATATGCTAGTTCTTTCCATACCTCTCTGGTATGGGAACTGCTCTCTGGAGCAGTTTACTCAGAGCCACTAAGTGGCTGTATCCCAGGCTACAGTCCACAGTAAGACCTTGAATAAAACTTACATTTGTGATTCTCATGTTGTACATTTTTCTCTAAGTCTACAAGATCAACTCTTATGTTCCAACTCTCAATCCCATCCATACATGACTACTGGAAAAACCATAGATTTGATTATATGGACCTTAGTTGGCAAAGGTCATAAAGAAGGCTGAGTGTCAAAGAATTGAGGCTTTTGAAATGTGGTGCTGGAGAAGACTCTTGAGAGTCCTTTGGACTGCAAGGAGATCAAACCAGTCAATTCCAAAGGAAATCAAGTCTGAATATTCATTGGCAGGACTGATGTTGAAGCCAAAGCTCCAATAGTCTGGCCACCTGATGGGAAGAGCCAACTCATTGGGAAAGACTCTAATGCTAGCAAAGATTGAAGGCAAAAGGAGAACAGGATGGCAGAGGATGAAACAGTTGGATGGCATCACTGACTCCGTGGACCTGAGTTTGAACAAACTTTGGAAGACAGCAGAGGACAGAGGAGACTGGCATGCTGCAATCCATGGGGTCGAAAAGAGTCAGACATGACATAGTGACTGAACAACACAAGATCAAAGGCTTAGATCATAAAAATTGAACACTGGAAAATATTTCTATGTAATATTTTTACATAAGGGGCCATATTTATAAATTCTCTTATAAAGTCAGGAGAGATCCAACAGTACTAAGACCACCCTTTATTCCATCTGGCAACAATCAGCTGAGTCTAGGTTTCAAAATTCCCTATAGATATTAATCTTCAGGATTTAGGAACAGGATAAACTGGGAATCCCTGGTAATGCCTGAATAGTCCTGTTAAGTCATAAGTTATTCTTAAAATATCTTCATAACTCTTCAAAACCACTACTTATTATTGTGGATATTTTAAAACACTTTCTCTAGCAAATAATAAATACTAAGCTTGGCAGTATTTACGTATAAATGTAGGCCATAATAAACACTGGTAAAGAGCAGGGAAAGGACTTCCCTGGTGGTCCGGCTGTTAAGAATCCACCTGCCAGTGCAGGGGACATGGGTTCCACCCAGGTGCCAGAAGATTCCACATGCCACAGGGCTACTAAGCCCATGCACCAAAACTACTGAGCCCATGCTCCAGAGCCCATGCTCCACAAGAGAAGCCACCACAATGAGAAGCCTGCACACTTCAGCTAGAGAAAGCCTGTGTGTAGCAACGAAAACCTAGAGCAGCCAAAACCAAATAAATAAATAAACACTTTATAAAGAGCAGGAAAAATCATTGATAGTATTCAAATAGATCTAACAAGGTTCCTGACACTACATAGAATCATATGTTAAAACTGCCAGTTTTAGAACTCCATTCCAAACTTGTTCTTGTTTGGAACACCATTCAGAGGGTTTATATTAAGTATACAATTCATAAAAATTTAATATTTATTTTATTTACAAAATTGTCTCACCATAAGCAACAGACAGGGCCACCAACACTCACTTAACCCTCAATTCCACATGTCAGCATTTCCTGCTCATTTTCAACTTGGCAAAAGTGGATTCCTTGGAACCAGTTATGTCTCACTGTTGTAAACTCTAAATTTTGCTGAAGAGTTTTAACACTTTTTCTTATTTTCCTGATGCTTTGACTGATTTTTCACTGGATTCAATTCAGAGAAATGAATACATCTTCTAAGAAAAGCTGGAAAAGAATATCTACATGGAAAGACTAGCAGCTTCCCCCTCAACACAGGATGTGTGTTGTCTAAATTTTCCAGAGTCCACAACTGCATTTCTTTTCTTCCCTAACAAGAAAAGAGGGGTTAACCTGAACCCTCAGCAGTGAAAGCATGGAATCCTAACCACTGGACTGCCAGGGAATTCCCCATCCCCACCAAAAAATTTTTTCTCAAAAAAAATCTCTTTTTGTTGGAGTACATTTAGGCTTCCCGTAGCTCAAACAGTAAAGAATCTGCCTGCAGTGAAGGAGATCCAGGTTCGATCTCTGGGTTGGGAAGATCTCCTGGAGAAGGGAATGGCCACCCACTCCTGTATTCTTGCCTGGAGAATTCCATGGGCAGAGAAGCCTGCTGGGCTACAGTCCATGGGGTTGCAAAGAGTTGGACATGACTGAGCGACTAACAATACCTACGCTGTTGATTTACAATGCTGTGTTAGTTTCAGGTGTACAGCAAAGTGAATAAGTTGTGTGTGTGTGTATATATATATACACACACAGAGATATCATAATTTTTTAGATTCTTTTCCCATATAGGCCATTACAGAGTACTGAACAGAGTTTCCTGTGCTAAAGAGAGGGTACTTATATAGTTATCTATTTTATATTCAGTACTGTATGTATGTCAATCCCAATGACAACAGCTTCACATCTGCCAACCATAAGAAGGGAGATAAACTTCGTTTCAAAAAAGGAATTTTAGGGACTTCCCTGGTAGTCCAGTGGCTGGGGCTCCTTGCTCACAGTGCAGGGGGCCTGGATTCAATCCCCAATCAGGGAGCTAGATGCCACATGCTACAACTAGGACCCAGTGCACCCAAATAAATTTTTTTAAAGGATTTTTATAATTGTTTAAAATTATTCATTTTGTTTGTTTTTCTTAATACAGTCTCTGTTTCAGCCACAGGAAAGACAAGGAAATGCCTTGTTTAGATTTTTTGTGTAAAACTTCAAGCATTGTGTTGCCCTCCAGACCACATCACTCAGACCAGCATGCTGCTTCCTGCCTGGGCTGCTGGGCATCCATCACCAGCCCCCGCCCCATGAGTGCTTCCTCACCCTCCCCAGCCCTGAGCAATTCCAGTCCTCCCCACAGTCCAAGCTACAGCTGCCCATTACCTGGGAGAGTTAATAAGAAATTCACCTTCCTTCCCAGGCACAAATGAATTCCAGTCAGTTCATTCTCACAGGAAATAAATTTTCAAATGGAAATTTAAAAAAAAAAAACAATTGCAAGGAAAGGTAATAACATGTTGCCCCTGAATTGTGCCTCTGAGAGGAATATATTACCAACCCCAAGATCACAGCAGGCCCCAAGAAGCCCCTCTGGACACCAAAGCTTTGCAGCGTTGGGATGGGCAGGCCTTGGGGCTCTGGGTACATTCATTGGTGTCCTGTGAAGTTGTTACATGGTATCAAAACTACATATGGACTCTTCAAAATGCACCAGCAACGCATGGGTGAGGCCTCTGCACTCACTTTATTTTTTTTTTAATTATTATTATTTTTTTTTTACTTTACAATATTGTATTGGTTTTGCCGTACATCAACATGAATCCGCCACAGGTGTACACATGTTCCCTATCCTGTGAATGCTCTGTAGCCGGGAATCCCATTGCCTTTGTTCCTGGGACAGTTTCCACACCAATCAAGGCACTGTGTGCTCTAGCACAGTGATTAAGAGACAGGCTTGTGAGGGATACAGACTCTTCCATTTACTACCTGTGTGACCTTGGGCAAATTACTTAAACTCTCTAAGCTTTGGTTCCTTATCTGTTCAATAGGATAAAAAAAGAAAAAAACCTTCCTCGTCAGATTACTGTGAAAGCAAATAAATTAATGCTTGCAAAGCCCAGTGCCTCACAGATCATAAGTGCTCAATAAATGTCAGCTTTTTATTATTATCCTATTTTTTAAAGGTCTTCAGGGGTGGGATAGATATTCTACCACTGAAAGCAAGTCCCAGGTGATTTATTGTTTAGAAGTGGGTATTCTGTTTAAACATTTAATGTGTTTCTCTTAAAGGCATTTTATCTGTAAGCCAAACGTAGAGAGTTAGATATCTGAGTCACAAGTTTGGTAACAAAATTTAGTAGTGCTCTTTATTGAGCAGTCTAAGACTGCTGACCAGGAAAATCACAAAATTCTGAAATGAAACCTTGCTGCTGGTGATTCCAGGCTGCATACATGCAAACCGCAGATAGAATGCTTCATTTTTTGCTGGAGGAGAAAACTAGGGATAGTACTTATAAAAAGAGACAGAAACTAGAGTAACATAAATAGCTGGAAGTATTAATACTAAGAATTTGCTCCTGCTCTTTTATTTGTATAAGCAGTTAATTAATGAATATTGAAATGGTGGAGAGACTTATAAGGGATTTGTATGTCAAACTTCCCTGATATCCCAAAGTACCAGCCCAGTCAATGTTATATTCTATGGGGACGTGTCAGCATGAATTAAGGTGGCTTTTCACTTAACCTTGGGAGCAAAAAAATCAGTTTGTTTTAGAAGAGAGGTTTAACTAAAAGTTAGATGAAAACCATGAAGTCTGACATTTTAGTATATCTCTATCTTGTGAAGGAATGCTATGTAGCCAATGAAATGACAGAGGACCTGTTGGTGAGGATGTTCGGTTCAGTTCAGTCGCTCACTTGTGTCTGACTCCTTGCAACCCCATGGATTTCAGCACACCTGGCTTCCCTGGAAAGAAGTACGATGATACTGACATGTTTATCCATTTGCTGTCCTTAATAGCTAACACATCTCCCAGTTATATAATGAATATTGAAATGTTATAAACTGTTTAGTTCTGTGTTGATGTGATTTTAATGCTATCATTTACTAAATTTTCTCTAGTCATGTCCTACCTTTGTGTTTGATCTTGCTTAGTTTTACCAAGTGCCAAGCAAGCTCTGGGCTCAGACAGCCATGGCTTTGAATATTGCCTTTGCTGTTCACACTAAATCGTCTGCTGCATGTTCCTTTACTTCTCAGCTTCTTCACCTGTGAAATGGGAATGATAATAATACCTACATAAAAAGGTTACAAAGAGGATTAAATTAATCTAATATCAATTGCATGGTTTAGGGCCTAATAGGTAGTATGTTCTCTATAAATTTTAACTATCATCAATAAGCCCATATTTCTGGCATCATCACACCAAGCACATTTGAACTTTAAATCCCATGAGCCATCAATTAATATGGAGCCAAATCACTTATTAAATCACCAGAAACATGAGCACAAATGGACTTGTCACCTTCAACTACCAGCCCAATGATTCTTCTGTACTTAAACTAATGATTTAGAACTGGTGAACATTTGACAGGAAATCAAAGATGATCCCTCTCCTCCCCCAATATCCTTTTCATTATGGAGCTCAACCTTCAGAGCAACATCAGACACATTCCCCAGACCCAAAAGACCCAAGCCCTGGGGCTTGAGGAGCACGGACAGCCAAGGGACAGCAGGCTCAGCCCGTCCCTTCCAGGAACCTTCTGCTGGACCAAATTTAAGAAATAAGTATCAATCTTTCAGTGCCCACAAGTTGCAGTCCCAGCCAGAATCCATCCTGACTATTTAGCCTATGCTGTTTTCAATTTTTCTAAATTCATTATCAACAATTAGTTGACATATTAAAATTTCAGGCTTCTCTTTTTAAAAAATTTTTATTGATTGGTGTATTTTTGGCTGCGCTGAGTCTTCATTGCTGTGTGAGGGCTTTCTCTAGTTGTGGCAAGTGAGGACTACTCTCTGGTTGCAGTAACATGCTTCTCTTGTTGCAAAGCATGGGCTCTAGGGCACCTGGGCTTCAACAGTTGCAGTGCATGCGCCCAGCTGTCCCAGGGCATGTGGAGTCCCCCCAGAGCAGGGATGGAACCTGCATCCTTCATATTGGCAGGCGGATTCCCAACCACTGGACCACCAAGGAAGTCCAAATTTCATGCTTCCCTTGAAGTGTCACAAGAGTTGGCCACATCAAGCCTGCATTCCCCAAAGGCAACAATGGCTAGAAGTTGGGTCGCAGCTGCCTGCTTCAGGTAGGGCATGGGATCTCCAGTTTTTCCCATTTCACCCACTTCATTCATCTGTATTTCTTACCTGCCCCTGAGGGCACTTGGTTTTCTGACCCTGCTTATTGCTGCATAGCAATAAGCTATGTGTGTGTGTGTGTGTGTGTGTGCATGTGTGTGCATCTCTGTGTGTGTGTGTCTGTTTGCATGCATGCACATACCAGTCCTGGGGCAGGGCGTGGGTTGGAGGTTATTTGCTGGGAATCTCTTGGGATTCAGGAATGTTTAAAAAGACAGAGGAGGGCTTTAGCAGCGCCAGTGGAAGTGCTCTTAGATAAGCAGAATGTTTGGGGCTGCAGGGTTTCTGAACACTGTTTATAGACTATGCCTGTGTGGGCCAAGTCCTAGGCAACCCCACAGGGCTGGTTAGAAGTTACAGAATTCCTGCACTATCCCCTGTCAGCAAAGTGCTGAGACAACAAACTTAACCTCTCTGTCCAGCATGAGCCTATCAGCCATGGTTATTAAATCCCACAAAAGGGAGAAGAGGAGGAGTGAATAGGGATGAAAGAAAAAGCACTTTTCCCATTTGGATAGCTGTGCAGAACAGGAGCTGCTGGAGAAAGGCAGAGAGTGTAATTGCTGGCCTGAAAGAAAAAGAAAAATTATAAAAGGAAAGAAAGAAAGAGGGGGGGAAATTGATAATGAACAATTTATCCTCAGAGCTAACAGTTAATTAATTCTGAAAATATCTGTCAGGCTAATAGAAGTTGGGGAGAGGGCTATGCCACATACACAATTAATAAAATAATAATAACAAAAAAGGAAAGAAAAAAGATTTTTTAAAGGTGTTACTATCTTCTTACAGGCTGGGCCCTTGGCTTCCCAATGTCATTTTCAACACAATTTTTTCCCCCTCCGTCTCTTTTCAGAAATTGTTCTCATGAATGATTTATATATGTCTAGTTATCTGGAGTGATTTCTATGGACCCCGGCGCATTGCTGCATAATTGTTAATTTTAACGCCATAATAGCTTCAGATGGAGGAAGAGATTAGGCATTTATTGCACAATTAAATGAAACATACTTGAGAATCACAAAGGGTTCCGTAATTATTTCAGACCATTAATAAAATGGGCATTAAATTATATGGGACACAAAAGGGAAAGGAAATAGATTTTCATTACAGCAATAGAAGCTGAGAGTAGTAATAGATCCTTGTTGAATTATCTTTCTCTCTCTCTCTCTCTGAAATTAATTGTTGCCCAGCTTATTTCAAAGGAAAATAAAGGAGGGAAAAAAAGTGTTTTAAGAACCTCTGATGAAAGGGCTTTATTTGATGGGGACAATAGCCAGTGATACACTCCAAAAAACAAGGTAATCTTTGATTCTGGCTCCTTACCTTCGGTTCTGACGACTTTAAAGGCAGTTTTTCAGCAGTGTGGGGTTCCCCATCCCTACCCAACTCCTGGCCCATGAGAATCTAGATGGAAGAGGGAAATGGGGAAGTCAAAGAAGGGTGGATCACTGGCTTTTTTCTCCAACCACTCATGATGGGAGAACTTGGGCCGTTACACACAATCCCACACTGTTTAAAAACACGGAGACCATTTGGCTTGAACTTCTTGAAATGGAATAAAATGGAGTGAAAATGTGCTTCATTCATTGAGTATTCGTTTGACCTGCTCTGATCTTCAAAACAACACTCTGAGGTAGGTACTGTTATATCATTCCCATTTCACAGATGAGGAAACAAAGACTTAGAATGAATGAAATTGCCCAAGGCCTTAACACCCACTAAGTGGGGTAGGCAGGATTTAAAGATAAAACAATGTCCCTGGGCTAAAAATATTCTTATCCTAGTAGGGGAAGACAGACAAGCAAGGACACGGGAATATGACACCAAGGTTTTCACTGCAGAATATGTGCACTGCACCTAGACTGCAACACACATCTACTGCTGCAGCTGCAGAAATATGCAGTGGGATAAAATACTTCTTCTTCTTTTCCTTCCCTTTACTCATGTCATAACTTCTCATCAGAATTCAAGCAAACGTTTCCTCTATTCCTTAAATGTGATCTACCTTTGTCTCTTTGGGGACCTGTGAGCAGGATCTCTGCCCAATTCTATGTGGCAATAATAACAAGAAGACAGGAGGAGGCCAGGATCCCTGGAAAAGTCAGATCCTTTTAACCCTCCCTTTAGTCCATGTTGGCTGCTTCTGCCAAGGCGTTATGACCCTGAGGAAACCAGTGTGGCCACTGCTTTGAACTCAAGGCACATGGGTGAAGCATAAAGCTAAAAAGCAAAAATAAACAAACAAACACCACCAGCTTAAAAGCTGCAGCAGGCCTCAAGCAACCAAGATGCTCCTGCCTTGGATGATGGACTATCACTTCAAACTTCAGGGCATCACTATGGTATCCAGGTACTTCTGTGCCTGGTCTCCCTGAAATCTGATGGGGCTTAACCTCAGAGTTCAGAACTATGGGTTGACTTCTTCATCCTTATTCTGCTGCCCAGCTTTGTGGAGCCAACACAGTGCCAGCCACATGCATACCAGTATTTTACCTCTAAAGCTTTAAATATGTGCCCCACACAAGGATCCTGTAATACTTAGCAGGAGCCCCAGTTTGTAGAACTCCAAGAGCCCCCATGACTACACTAAAATAGGGAGCTTGGCAATGGGACCCGGGCATCAGGGGAATAGAGCACGCCTTCCTTAGGAGAAACTCACCCAGAAGTAGCAGGGAAAGTCCAGAAAGAGGCCAGGGAGTGGCAGATGTTCCTGAAAAGTACCCAGATGTCCACATCATGAACAAGGTCAAGTCAGGAGGGACACACACCAAGTTAAATGACCTAGATCCATGTGAGCATAAGACTCATAGCCTATGGATTTCTCTTATTGACAAGAGAAAACACTCATATGGTAATCTTTCACCTGCCAACTCATCCACAATTTGTGTATTAAAACTTCTATTTTACTATTAAAAGAAATAATCTTCAATCAGCTAGTAAGAAAAGCTGAATTCCAAGAAGATGAGGAGATAGCATCTGGACACTTCCAGATCCAAATGGATTATATAGACGAAAACAGAGAGAGAAAATGCCAAACAACTTTACCACTTGATAATTTTTATGGAATTATGGAAAACAGGAATGCAGTCAAGACATTAAATAGGGATGGACATATATGGTCTCAATTTCGACTAAAAAGATAGATTCTGGAAACTGCAAATCAGTTATTGGGAAACAATTTCTCCTCTGACTTTTAACCACACACAAGGATTCTAGATTGTTATTTCGCTTCAGGAAAGAAGCCAATAACGAAGACATAGTTTAAGAAATAAACACAGACTTACGCGATGAACTTTTGCTTGCCAGGGGGAACAATGAGGGCAAGAGATAGTTAGGGAGTTTGGGATGGACATGTACATACTGCTATATTTTGAATGGATAACCAACAAGGACCTACTGTATAGCACATGAAACACGAAACTCTGTTCAATGTTATGTGGCAGCCTGGATGGGAAGGTAGTTTGGGGGAGAATGGATACATGTATATGAATGAATGAGTCCCTTTGCTGTTCACCTGAAGCTATCACAACAGTGTTAATCAGCTTTACCCCAATACAAAATAAAAAGTTTAAAATTTTTTTAATAAAAAAGAAAACATGGTTTATTAAATTTAAAAAATCTAAGATGAGAGACATCTCTTCTGATAGCTTGGAAGGCTAGAAATTCCAAAATGCCTTCTCATTGTAATAAAATGACTAGATCCTGAATATGTTGTAACTAAACAACAGTTACTGTTAGTTAAACATCTAACTGAGCTAAAAATAAAGAGAAACTATCTGTGCTGTAAAAGACTAAATTTTAAAGATTAATAATAGAGAGAAATTCTTCTTAAAGTCAAAACAAAACAACGCAAGATGAAATTTTTTTAATGCAAATAAAAAACAAAATGTAAATGATAACTAAGAGCAAAATCTTGTAAAGCCCTGAAAGAAAATGTGAATTTAGCAACCAAAGCCTTGAGGATTAATTATTGTGCAGGGTAAGGGAAGAATAAATCATGGTCTCAAGAAAAATGTAGGAAATATGTCAAAGTTTCTCAACTCAAGCCAAAACACTTGTTACCATGGGTGAAATAAGAGGTGAAATTATCCACCTGCCACTAATGGGAGCCTGGAATGGGAGCCTTCTTGCTCTGATAATTCTAGGTAGAAAAGAACAACAGAAAGAGAAATAACAAAAATCATAGTAATTGTATTAGTCTCTCCAGAAAATTTGCTATCCTAGGAGTTCAAATGTAGGATACTCATAGGTCAGGAATCTACTCAGTCTAGAAATTAAAGTAGTTCAAGATTAATAAAACCCTGTGGCACCCAGTTTCTTGTTATTCACACTGTCAAAGCAGAAGTAGATATTTTTCTGGAATTCTCTTGCTTTTTCTGTGATCCACCTCCTCTTAATATTTTCTGCTTCTGTTAGGTCCATACCATCTATGTACTTTATTATGCCCATCTTTGCATGAAATGGACTTCCCTGGTGGCTCAGATCGTAAAGCATCTGCCTACTATGTGGGAGACCCAGGTTCGATCCCTGGGTCGGGAAGATCTCCTGGAGAACAAAATGGCAACCCACTTCAGTACTCTTGCCTGGAAGATTCCATGGACGGAGGAGCCTTGTAGGCTACAGTCCATGGGATCACAAAGAGTCGGACACGACTGAGCTATGTCAATGTTGCATGAAATGTTCTCTGGGTATCTTCAATTTTCTTGAGGAGATCTCTAGTCTTTGCCATTCTATTGTTTTCCTCTATTTCTTTGCACTGATCACTGAGGAAGGCTTTCTTATCTCTCCTTCCTGTTCTTTGGAACTCTGCATTCAAATGGGTATATCTTTCCTTTCTCCTTTGCCTTTAGCTTCTTGTATATTCTCAGCTATTTGTAATGCCTCCTCAGAAGGCATTTTGCCTTTTTGCACTTTTTGTCTTGGGGATGGTCTGGATCACTGCCTCCTATATAATGTCATGAATCTCTGTCCATAACTACCAGACCACCTTACCTGCCTCCTGAGAAATCTGCATGCAGGTCAAGAAACAGCAATTAGAACAAGACATGGAACAACATACTGGTTCCAAATAGGAAAAGGAGTACATCAAGGCTATATATTGTCACCCTGCTTATTTAACTTATATGGAGAGTACATCATGAGAAATGCTGAGCTGGAAGAAGCACAAGCTGGAATCAAGATGGCTGGGAGAAATATCAAAAACCTCAGATAAGCTGATGATACCACCCTTATGGCAGAAAGTGAAGAGGAACTAAAAAGTCTCTTGATGAAAGTGAAAGAGGAGAGTGAAAAAGTTGGCTTAAAACTCAACATTTGAAAAACTAAGATCATGGCATCCAGTCCCATCACTTCATGGCAAATAGACGAAGAAGCATTGGAAACAGTGAGAGATTTTATTTTCTTGGGCTCCAAAATCACTGCAGATGGTGACTGCAGCCATGAAATTAAAAGACATTTGCTCCTTGGAAGAAAAGCTATGATGAATCTAGATAGCATATTAAAAAGCAGAGACATTATTTTGCCAACAAAGGTCCATCTAGTCAAAGCTATATTTTTTCCAGTAGTCATGTATGGATGTGAGAGTTGGACTATAAAGAAAGCTGAGTGCTAAAGAATTGATGCTTTTTAACTGTGGTGTTGGAGAAGACTCTTGAGAATTCCTTGGATAGCAAGAAGATCCAGTCAGTCCATCCTAAAGGAAATAAGTCCTGAATATTCATTGGAAGGATGATGCTGAAGCTGAAACTCCAATACTTTGGCCACCTGATGCAAAGAACTGACTCATTGGAAAAGACTCTGATGCTGGGAAAGACTGAAGGCAGGGGGAGGAGATGACAGAAGATGAGATGGTTGGATGGCATCACCAACTTGATGGACATGAGTTTGAGCAAGCTCCAAGAGTTGATGATGGACAGGGAATCTTGGAGTGCTACAGTCCATGGGGTCTCAAAGAGTGGGACACAACTGAGCAACTGAACTGAACTGTGGCACCCAGTAAAAATAAAGGTAAACACTCTCTTACTCCTCAGGATTCACACAGATTAAGTTGGATCAGTCTTGAATTCACAATTAAAAATGAAAACACAACACAAGGAAATGTGCCACCATGAGGGAGATTCAGCACACACACACAAAAATAATAATAAACAGTAAATTTAGATATCCTTCCCCACAAGTGCCTCAGTTACTGAAATTTTGGATAATGCTTTTGAGGTATCTATATATGAAATATTTTTTAAAGGAGACAGAAACTTTAAATGGTTAAAGAACAAAACCTACTAAAAATGATTTAATAAAGGATTTGAATAGGTGGCTCAGATGGTAAGGCGTCTGCCTACAGTATGGGAGACCCGGGTTTGATCCCTGGGTTGGGAAGATCCTCTGAAGAAGGAAATGGCAACCCACTCCAGTACTCTTGCCTGGAAAATCCCATGGATGGAGGAGTGTGATAGGCTACAGTCCACGGGGTCACAAAGAGTCAGACACAACTGAGCAACTTCACTTTTACTTTCACTTTTCACTTAAAATTCAATCATTTTTGAAAACTCACTGGATAGAGTATAAAGAAGATTAGACACAGTTGAAAAGGAAATGAATAGGAGGATGAATCAAAACAAACTACCCAGATTGAAGCATACAGAAGCAAAAGAAGTAGAATTTGTAAAAGATAAGATTGTTAACCAGAGTTCCAGAATGAGAAAGAGGCAAAAATCAAAGACATGTATTTTCCAGGCCTATTATCAATCATGAATCTAGATACAGGAAGCCCAACATATACCAAAGCCTATACAGAAAAAAGAAGTTTCTGTTTTGACACATTTTAATGAAATTATAAAACACAAAATTAAAAAGAGATCTTAAAAACAGCAACAGAAGAAAGATCACCTTCAAAAGAACTACAGTTTTATAAATAGCACACTCCTGAACATCAACAATTAACCCAGAAAACTATGAAACAATACTTTCAATGTGCTCAGAGAGAACATTTATCAATGTAGAAATGAATACCACCATAAAAAAATTTCAAAATGAGGATCAAAGAAATGTTCAAACAAAGACTTTGAAAGGACATTTCCAGATCCATGTCTAAACACGGAATTCTTTTATTTATATGGCTTGGTATATGTTCAGTTTCATGTCAGTGTCTATTGATTCATGTCTAATTTTCATTCACTTTGAGATGATCTCCCATTTCTCTGTGACTGCTTTTAAATCTTTATCCTTGATGTTTTGTAATCTCACTAGGGAGAAACAATAGGAAGACAATATATAGGATGAAATGATGAGTGAATAGATTAGTTAAAATGTTAATAAACTTAAGCAAATATTGACTGTATGAAGTGATGATATTCAATTTGTGAGGTTGAGAAAAACACAAAATATAATTAAATATTTAACATTAATAGTATACACGTTTAGGAGTGGATGATCAGTTATTCCAAGTACCAGGAAGAGAGTATATAATAGCAATGGAAAATCTCACTTTCAAACCAGAAGAGAGGATAGGAAGGTGGGGGAGTAAGGGAATACTTTAATGGATCCAATAGAAGACAAAGAAGAAAGGAAACAGGATGGAAAAGTGGGAAAAAAAACTAAATAATATAACAGAAATTATCAAGGATTGTGAATAGAGTAAGGTTTTACCCTACTTATAAGTTAGCCTGCCACAGTTTCATGGATACTAGTAGAAGACACACAACTCCTGGGTCAAAGACAAGAGATGATTTATTACTCACAGCAGAAGCAATAGCCAGCATATCAGCATTTTTGTGCCTATTCTCTAAAGCACAATTCCCACAGTGCGATAAGAGATGGCCAGATGACACCTGCACATAAAGTGGGTTGTGTTACAGAAGAGGAACCTTGAGCTTGGGAAACTTGAATCTTTGATGATGAATAGTAAGCATTCTTGCTCTTTGCTCTGGAGAGAGACTCCATCTCTATCTTCCAAGGCTGTAAGTAAAAATGCCCTTTGCTCCAGAGGGAGACACTATCTCTCTCTTCTGAAGCTACTCACTACACAAACATCCTTGAAAAGCTAGTTTTGAACAAAAGGCACTCAGTACCTCTCTTCAAAGATATGCATAAACAGAAGAGACTTACGTAGAATTGTTTGCCAGTAGAAATAGGTCTAGATATGTTAATAATCACAAAAAATAAATTCATCAGCTAAATACAGAGATTATCACACTGAATAGAAAAAAAACTACCAGAATTATTTACAAGAGAAGAAATGCAATACACATAGCTATAAAAGGCAGAAAGCAAAAGGATGGTAAAGGGCATTACAAGAAAATTCAAAACAAGAGGAAGCCAGAGTTAATTATACTAATATCAAATGAAATAGAAGCTAACAGAAAAAAAATTTGCTAAGGTCATATATCACTACATAATGATGAAAGGTTTTATTTGGCGGGAAGATATATAACAATTCTAACCATGCACAAAGATAGCAAAAATGATCAATCAGATAAATAAAAAACTAATAGAACTATAAAAAGAAATAGATAAATACACTATCATAGTGGAAGATCTTGTTACACATCTATCAACCTTTTTTATTTTTTTATTTTTTATTTTTTTTAGTTTTTTATTTTTTAAATTTTAAAATCTTTAATTCTTACATGCGTTCCCAAACATGAACCCCCCTCCCACCTCCCTCCCCATAACATCTCTCTGAGTCATCCCCATGCACCAGCCCCAAGCATGCTGCATCCTGCGTCAGACATAAAAAATTGAAGTCTATTTGACCTATAACACTATGTCAGTTCCATGTGTATAACATAGTGAGTTGATATTTCTATACATTAAAAAATAATTGCCATAATAAGTCATTACCATTTGTCACTATGTAAAAGTATTACAATGTTATTGACTACATTCCTCCTGCTGTACATTTCATCCCAGTGACATTTATTTTGTAACTGGAATTTGCACTCCTTTATCTCCCTTACCTGTTTTACTCATCTCCCCACTGGCTGCCTCTAACAACCACCAGTTTTTCCTCTGTATCTATAAATCTATTTCTGTTTTGTTATGTTTGTTCAGTTATTTTGATTTTTAGATTCCACCTGTAAGTGAAAACATATGGTATTTGTCTTCCTCTGTCTGACTTATTCACTTAGCATAACACCCTCTAGGTTCATGCTGCTGTTGCTGCTGCTAAGTTGCTTCAGTCATGTCTATCTGTGAACCCATGGACAGCAGCCCACCAGGCTTCTCTGTCCGCAGGATTCTCTAGGCAAGAATACTGGAGTGGGTTGCCATTTCCTTCTCCAGGCTAGGTTCATGCATGTTGTCACAAATAGCAAGAATTCATTCTTTTTTATAGATGAGTAGTAGTCCATCATATATTCATATATATATATATATATGTTATATCACGTCTTTTTTATCCACTAATCAATGAACACTTGGATTGCTTCCATATCTTCATCTTTACTACTGTAAATGACACTGCAATGATCATAGAGGATGCATACCATTTTAAATTAGTGTTTTTGTTTGTTTGCTTGTTTTTGAAAAATACCCAGAAGTAGAATTTCTGGATCTTATGGCAGCTTTATTTTTAATTTTGGAACAGGCACCATTTTTTATAGCGACTGTACCAATTTATATTACTACCAACAGTACATGAGTGTTCCTTTTTCTCCACATCCTCATCAACACTTGTTAGTTCTTGTCATTTTTATAATATCCATTCTGACAGATGTGAGCTGATATCTCATTGTGATTTGATTAGCACTTTCCTGATGATTAATGATGGAGATTATCTTTTCATGTGTCTATTGGCTATCTGTATATCTTCCATGGAAAAAAATGTCTATTCATGTCCTCTGCCCATTTTTTAATCAGATTTTTAAAACTTTGAGTTATATGAGCTCTCTGAATATTAAACTTTATCAGATACATTGTTTGGAAATATCATTTCCTCTTCAGTGGATGGCCTTTCCATGTTTCCTTTGCTGTGCAAAAGCTTTTTGGTATCATGTAGTCTCATTTGTTTCAGAGAAGGCAATGGCCACCCACTCCAGTACTCTTGCCTGGCAAACCCCATGGACGGAGGAGCCTGGTGGGCTGCAATCCATGGGGTCGTGAAGAGTCAGACACGACTGAGCGACTTCACTTTCACTTTTCACTTTTATGCATTGGAGAAGGAAATGGCAACCCACTCCAGTGTTCGTGCCTGGAGAATCCCAGGGATGGGGGAGCCTGGTGGGCTGCCATCTGACTTAGCAGCAGCAGCAGCAGTCTTATTTGTTTATTTTTGCTTTTGTTTGCCTTGGCTGAAGAGGCAGATTTAAAAAAAAAATAGTGCCAAGATGGAAGATGTCAAAGAGTGTACTGACTATGTTTTCTTCTAGGAATTTTATGGTTTCAGGTTTTATACTTAACTAATCCATTTTGAGTTTATTTTATATTTTGTATATGGTGTGAAAAAGTAGTCCAGTTTGATTATTTTGAATGTTGTTGTTCAGCTTTCCCAATACCACTTACTAAAAGGCTCTTTTCCCAATTGTATATTCTTGTCCCTTATGTTGTAGATTAATTGACCAAATAAACATGGATCTATTTCGGGGTTTTCTACTCTGTTCCATTGATCCATGTGTCTGCTTTTGTGCATTACTATATTGTTTTGATTACTATAGTTTTGTAATATAATCTGAAACCAGGAAATAGAATACCTCCAGATTTGTTCTTCTTTCTCAAGATTGTTTTTGCTCTTCAGGGTCTTTTTTGTTTTCATATAAGGTTTAGAATTATTTGTTCTAATTCTGTGAAAAAATGCCATTGGTATTTTGATAGAGATTGCATTGATACTGTAGATTGCCTTGGAGAGTATGGTCATTTTAACAATATCTATTCTTACAATCCATGATCATGGTATATTTTTCAATTTGTTCATATCACCTTCAGTTTCTTTCATCAATATCTTAGAGTTTTCTGAGTACAGGTCTTTTACCTCCTAGAATAGATTTATTCCTAGGTATTTTATTCTTTTTGAAGCAATTATACATAGGATTATTTCCTTAATTTCTCTTTCTGATAGTTTGTTGTTATTGTACAGAAGAGTAACAAATTTCCATGTATTAATTTTCTATCCTGCAAATTTACAGAATTCATTTATTAGTTCCAGTGTTTTTTGGTGATATTTTTAGGACTTTCTATACATAGTATCAATGTCATCTGCAAATGGTAACAGTTTTTATTCATCCTTTCCAATTTGGACTCTTTTCATTTTTTGTTTTTGTATGATTGCTGTAGCTAGGACTTCTAGTACCATGTAGAATAAAAGTGGTAAGAGTGGGCATCCTTGTCTTGTCCCTGATATTAGAGTAAATGCTTTCAGCTTTTGACCATTAAGTATGATGCTAGTTGTAGGTTTATCATATATGGCCTTTATTATGTCATCTATTAGTTAAAGGCAAGCCAAAAAAAATTAAAATATCTATAAATATATGAAAAATAAAAACTTTATAATTAATAAGATTAACATTAGACATATATGGAACTCTGCACTCAACAATTAGAACATCCATTCTTTTCAGTAAATTTGGAATATTTAAATATTCACCATATAAGAGCCTGACAGGCTACAATCCATGGGGTTGCAAAAAATTGGACACACCTTAGCAACTAAACAACAGCAACAAACTGTCACAACAAATGTCAAAAAAGCATTATCATTTCACCACATTGTTAGCCACAATGCAACTTAGCTAGAAATCAGTAGCATAAGACAGTCTACCAAAAGGAAATACATCAGAAAATGTACAAAAATTCTTATAAATCACTCCTTGGTTAAAAAGATAATAATGAAAATGTGATTTTTAACCCATTTATAATTGAATAATAGCTTATAAACTATAAAGAAAGCTTATGGGATAAAGCTAAAGCAGTACTAAGTGAAAATTGTTCAGTAGTGTCTGACTTTTTGCAACTCCATGGACTATACAGTCCATGGAATTCTCTAGACCAGACTATTGGAATGGGTAGCTTTCCCTTCTCCAGGGGATCTTCCCAACTCACAGATTGAAACCAGGTCTCTGGGATTGCAGGCAAATTCTTTGCCAGCTGAGTCACAAGGGAAGTCCAAAGCAGTACTAAGTGAAGAATTTTTAAAAATGTTTATTTTGTATTATAGTATAGCCGATTAACAATGTTGTGATAGTTTCAGGTACACAGCAAAGGGACTCAGCCACACATACACCTGTATCCTCTCACTCCCAAACTCCTTTCCCCTCTAGGCTGCCACATAACATTGAGCAGAGTTCCCTGTGCTACACAATAGGTCCCTGCTGACCATCCATCTTAGACAAATGTTCAAAGATGCTGATAAACATAGCAGTGTATACCCATCCATCTCAAATTCCCTAGCTATCCATTCCCCCATACTTCCCCCAGCAACCATAAATTTGTTCTCTAAGTCTGTGAGTCTGTTTCTGTTTTGTGAATAAATTCATTTGCATCATGTCTTTCTAGATTCCACGTATAAGGGATGTCTCATGTTTCAGTTTCTCTGTCTGACTTACTTCACTCAGTATGACAATCTCTAGGTCCATCTATGTTGCTGCAAATGGCATTATTTCATTCTTTTTTGATGGATGAGTAATATTCCATTGTATATATGTGCTACATCTTCTTTATCCATTCCTTTATCAATGGTCATTTAGGTTGCTTCCATGTCTTGGCTATCGTAAACAGTGCTGCAATGAAACACTGAAGTGCATGTATCCTTTTGGATCATGTTTTTCTCCAGATATATGCCCAAGGTCATATGGTACCTCTCTTTTTAATTTTTTAAGGAACCTCCATATAGTTTTCCATATTGGTTGTACCAACTTGCATTCCCATCAAAAGTGTAGGAGAGTTCCTTCTCTCCACACCCTCTCCAGCATCTATTGTTTGTGGATTTTTTTGATGATAGCCATTTTGACTGGTGTAAGGTGATATCTCATTGTAGTTTTGATTTGCATTTCCCTAGTAGTCAATAGTGTTGAACATCTTTTCATGTGCTTCTTGGCTACTTGTATATATTCTTTGGAGAAATGTCTTTAGGTCTTCAGCCCATTTTTTGATTGGGTTGTTTGTTTTCATGATGCAGTACTTCACGAGCTATTTGTAGATTTTGATGACTAATCCCTGGGTTAAGAAGATCCCCTGGAGAAGGGAATGGCTGGCTACCCGCTCTAGTATTCTGGCCTGGAGAATTCCCATGGACAGAGGAGCCTGGTAGGCTACAGTCCATGGGGTCACAAAGAGTCGGCCACAACTGAGCAAATTTCACACAATCCCTTGTCGGTCATATCATTTGTGAATATTTTCTCCCAGTCTGTAGGTTGCCTTTCCATTTTGTTTATTGTTTCCTTTGCTATGCAAAAGCTTTTGAGTTTAAGTAGGTCCCATTTTTAATTTTTGTTTTATTTCCATTATTCTGGGAGATGGATCAAAAAAGATATTGCTATGATTTATGTCAGAGAAAAGAGGAAAGAGATAAACATTCCACTTAGAAGTTAAGAATTTAAGAAGTTTGAAAAAGAACATTCAAATAAATCCAAAGATAAGTGACACAGTGAAAAGCAGGAATAATAAAACAGAAAAAAATTATAGACAATAACCAAAGTCAAAAATTTGTTCTTTGAATATACTAATTCAAAACAAGCTTATGGTAAGATTAATCTGGGTGTGAGGGTGAGAAGAAAAGCACAAATATTAAGTATTAGGAATAAAAAAGTAGGTGAAATTGAATCAGCAGAGAATTAAACTAATAAGAATATACCTTTGATGTCTATATGCCAATAAATTTGTGAGCTTAGTTAAAATTTACACATTTTTTCAAAAATTTAACTTCTAAAAGTAGGTTATAGAAGAACCAGAAAATCTGACTAGATTTTATAATTGTCTATTAAAGAAATTGAATCAATAGTTTAAAATCTTCCCACAAATAAAACAACAGACTTGATGATTTTGTAGTTCACTTCTACCAAATTCCTAAGGAACAGATCAATTACACAAGTTTTTTCAAAGATTAGAAATAGAAGAAATACTTACTACCTTATTTTGTGAGATTATTATTTAATATTAAAACCAAGCAAATAATATACAAGAAAGGAAAATTAGAGAGAACAAGAGTGAGGCTAGGGGAACACCCAATAAAAGATGTGCAAATTTTGTCTATAGATAAATATAAAATGATATTGAAAAGCATTAAAGAATAATAAAATAAATGTAGAATTATACTATGTTCATGAAGAGAAAGATTAAATGTGTTAAGATGCCAGATCTCCCAAAATTAATCTATGGGTTCATTAAACCTCAGACCAAATTCCAAGAAAGTTCTTTCTAAAACTTAACAACCTCATTCAAAATTTTTATGGGAGAGCAAGTGATCGTGACAATTGGCTAAGACATTTCTAAAAAAGAAGGTAGAATGACTTGCTCTATCATATTTCAAGATCCGAAACTAAGAATTGTTGAAAGAATATGTAATTGGTGCAAATACAATCAAATATGCAAGTAGAATAAAAGAAAGAGCTCAAAAACAGATGAATGCATACATAGAAACCTGGCATATGATTAAGGTGGCCTTGATAATCACTAAGGAAAGAAAGTTCTGCTTAGTAAATTCAACCTCTACCTGTACACACAGAAAACTCAAAGTGAATTAAAGATAAAAATCAAAGCTTAAAATCTTTTAGAAAAAGTATAGAGAAAGGTTTCTAGTCCACCTTTAGTTGGTAAAGGTCAACCAAAGCCATAAATTTAAACATTTGTATGCCTATTATCTATATTATAAGTCCAGATATTAGAAGATGAATATAGATTTCGTATTTCTGCATTCCAATCTGGTCCTGAAAACCACTGAATAAAAGGTCTTGATAGACCGGTATTCTTTTTAAGACAAAATTTGCCTTGGATCACCGTTGAAAACTTTTTAAGAATATTTCTCAGTCTGGTCTGTATATGAGAATATGACTTTAGGAGAGCTCTTCTCTTCAAACACTCTGACCTGCAAAGGGTTGCTGGTTTCTTGAGTTAGAAGGTAGGATGAGCTTGCCCTTAGGACAAATCACCCATCTGTGATGTCTGTTAGTAAACTGCGCCATTTCTTAAAAGAATTTTGGCCTTTGCATTCTCATTTTTGCATTTACCTTTCTAAATGTCGTAAATTTAAAGACTTTTGCTCCTTGAAAGGAAAGCCATGACAGCGTATTAAAAAGCAGAGACATTACTTTGAAGACCAAAGGTCTGTATAGTCAAAGCTGTGGTTTTTCCAGTAGTCATGTACAGATGTGAGAATTGGACCATGAAGAAAGCTGAACGCCAAAGAACTAGTGCTTTCAAATTGTGGTAATGGAGAAGACTCTTGAGAGTCCCTTGGACAGCAAGAAGATCAAACTAGTCATCCAAAAAGAAATCAATCCTGAATACTCATTGGAAGGACTGATGCTAAAGCTGAAGTAGCAATAATCTGGCCACCTAATGTGAAGAGCCGACTCATTGGAAAAGACCCTGATGCTGGGAAATATTGAGGGCAGGAGGAAAAGGGGGTGACTGAGGATGAGATGGTTAGATGGCATCACCAACTCAATGGACATGAGCTTGAGCAAACTCTGGAAGATAGTGAAGGACAGGGAAGCCTGGCGTGCTGCAGTCCGCAAGGTCACAAAGAGTTGGACACAATTTAGGACTGAATAACAACAAAATGTCTTAAGTTCCCAAGGACAATTGTAATCACCTTGGCAACCAAAACTATTCACTTGAAGGTTCTGCAGCAGACATGAGAGTGAGCTGCTCAGATCTCCCTCTAAGTGAGAACTTGTGAAAGGAATGCAATCAACTGACCTTCCCCACTTTCAAGGACTAACACATTCCCTAGGTAGCTTATAACCAATAACTTAGAACTGCAGAGGTATGATATCTGGGAAATTCCTGCCAACAAGGACTCCTCTAACAGGCAACATTTGCTCTAGAACACCCTCATTGCCTGACTGACACTTTCTTAGAGTTGTACTGTGGATGGAGCATTTTAAACCCAATTTTCCCACCTTTCCTTCCTACCTTAACATATGTCACCTTGTCCATGCCTGCTTTCCCTTTAAGGACTTGTCTCCCAATAAATATTTTTACATTTAAGTAAGTTTTGCTGCCTGCTTCTCAGAAGACCAAAAAATGAAATGGGTGCCTTAAAACAAAAGGGAAGAAATCCCTCTGAAGAAATTCTCTACTTTGTCTAACTAAAAGATGTATCATTTTAATATAAAGGTGACCCTCCTTTGGGAAATAGTAAGTATCATCTTTCATTCATATGGTCCTCATGGAATTATCAAGGTCCTGAGTTGTTTAAATCAGCTGTAACTTCAGTCTCCTCTCTCTTTCACTCCCTACAAACACCACCATGTGTGGGTGTATATATGTGTATGAAAATATATTTTCCTGCATCCAAGGCTTCTTTGATGATCTGTAGTGCCTTCCATATCTATTTGTAGCCAGCTCTCTCTCACTCCCACTTTTTTATCCTTTTCCTCTCTTTCTCCTGCTCCCTCAAGAAACTTTGGAGATCAAATAGTCTTTTAAAAATTGTCTGTTATGTTCAACTCTAAGAACATTTAATCCATATAAACACATCTAATATAAAATTGGAATAAATCCAATTAAAGGTCTCTTAAAACCTATTGGGGCAACTTCTGTTCCTATTAACTTTTAGGGTGAAAAAATAATACATGAAATACTCAGGCAAGTATGAAAAAAACTCAAGAGTTTCTCAAAGGGAAAAATTTTAATCCTGATATTTGGTTTATTTTGGATAGTCTGTGGAGAAAAATCTGTTTTACTACAGCTCTGAAAAATAATAAAAGTTTACCTATGAGTTAGTGAACTTGGTTATATACTTGGTTACAAAATAAAAAAGGGAGATAGTCAGAGCACTTAAACATGGTTTAAAGAACATTTAAATTTTTGTTTAAGAATTCAAGTATGTTTGAATTATATTAGAAAAAGTAACAGCCTTATCAAGATGCTTTGGACAAATTAGACTGATCTAATATATTTAGTTTAAAATAAACTCTATGTCTTTTCCTTGTTTTTATTACCTTATAAAAATAATGTAAGTACAATATTCTAGGTTGCATAAGGTAGAGTTTGTTTCCTCATGATTTAAATTTTCCAAATTTTCTATATTGGCTTTCAGTCAAAATCATTGTTTTCACAAATAATTTAATATGACAAAACATTTAATTAAATAAGGTTATAATAATATGTGTCTTTTAAAAGTGTTATGCTAGTGAAATTTTTAATACTACAAGTTGTAAGAACTTAATGTACAAATCGAACCTATAGTCTTCATATTCTTACTTAACTTTAAGATCTTGCATTGATATTAATTTTTCATTGGTAAATACTTAGACAATACAATCTTCATATACCTATACTCTTTTCTCTATATAATAAAATATGCATCAATTAATATGACCAAAAAAGGAATGCACAAAAATCTTTCAGTTTTCTTAATATTAATTTTTTAAAGGAATGTAAAATAAACAGTGTGATGAAAATGAGCTACATATGCAAGATAGTGGATATGTTTTTGTTTATCAAGTAAAAGAGGAGAATAATTTTGTCTTAAGTAAAAATTGGCTGGTTGTAGCAGTGCATGAAAGAAAATCAGAAAGATGAAAGAAATGAACTATATTTCCTGGCTTTAAAATATATATAAATAACAACCTTTAAGGAGAAACAAAATTTAAAAACACTGAAAAAAGTATATTAAATATGATAGATTTATAAACCTGTATGCAGGTCAGGTAGCAACAGTTAGAACTGGACATGGAACAACGGACTGGTTCCAAATAGGAAAAGGAGTACATCAAGGCTGTGTATTGTCACCCTGCTTATTTAACTTGTATGTAGAGTACATCATGAGAAACGCTGAGCTGGAGGAAGCACAAGCTGGAATCAAGATTGCCGAGAGAAATATCAATAACCTAATATATCCAGAGGACACCACCCTTATGGCAGAAAGTGAAGAACTAAAGAGCCTCTTGATGAAAGTGAAAGAGGAGAGTGAAAAAGTTGGTTTAAAGCTCAACATTCAGAAAACTAAGATCATGGCGCCGGTCACATCACTTCATGGGAAATAAATGGGGAAACAGTGGCTGACTACTTTTCTGGGCTCCAAAATCACTGCAGATGGTGACTGCAGCCATGAAGTTAAAAGACGCTTACTCCTTGGAAGGAAAGTTATGACCAACCTAGATAGCATGTTCAAAAGCAGAGACATTATTTTGCCAACAAAGGTCCATCTAGTCAAGTCTATGGTTTTTCCAGTAGTCGTATATGGATGTGAGGGTTGGACTAAAAAGAAAGCTGAGCGCCGGAGAATTGATGCTTTTGAACTGTGGTGTTGGAGAAGACTCTTGAGAGTCCCTTGGACTGCAAGGAGATCCAACCAGTCCATCCTAAAGGAGATCAGTCCTGGGTGTTCATTGGCAGGACTGATGTTGAAGATGAAACTCCAATACTTTGGCCACCTGATACAAAGAGCTGACTCATTTGAAAAGACGTTGATGCTGGGAAATATTGAGGGCAGGAGGAGAAGGGAATGACAGAGGATGAGATGGTTGGATCGCATCACTGACTCAGTGGACATGCATTTGGGTGAACTCTGGGAGTTGGTGATGGACAGGGAGTCCTGGCATGCTGCAGTTCATGGGGTTACAAAGAGCTGAACATGACGGAGTAACTGAACTGAACTGAGATTTATAAATAGGAAAGAGAAGCCTAGGAATTTTTTTTTTACTATAAATAGACAGTTTGAATTTTCCTTGTGTTGAAATGGAAAACAATAGGAAACAATAAAATGGGAAAGAGGAAAACAATAGAGTGGGAAACACTAGAGATCTCTTCAAGAAAGTTAGAGATACCAAGGGAATATTTAATGCAAAAATTGGCACAATAAAGGACAGAAAATGTACGGACCTAAGAGAAGCAGAAGATATTAAGAAGAGGCAACAAGAATACAAAAAAAAAAAAAAAACTATACCAAAAAAAAAAAAAAACTATACAAAAAAATTACCCAGATAACCACGATGGTGTGATCACTCACCTAGAGCCAGATATCCCAGAATGTGAAGTCAAGTGGGCCTTAGGAAACATCACTACAAACAAAGCTAGTGGAGGTGATGGAATTGCAGTTGAGCTATTTCAAATCCTAAAAGATGATGCTGTAAAAGTGCTGCACTCAATATGCCAGCAGCTTTGGAAAACTCAGCAGTGGCCACAGGACTGGAAAAGGTCAGTTTTCATCTCAATCCCAAAGAAAGGCAATGCCAAATGGTTCAAACTACTGCACAATTGCACTCATGTCACATGCTAGCAAAGTAATGCTCAAAATTCTCCACGTCAGACTTCAACAGTACATGAACCGAGAACTTCTAGATGTTCAAGCTGGATTTAGAAAAGGCAGAGGAACCAGAGATCCAATTGCCAACATCTTATGGATCATAGAAAAAGCAAGAGAATTTCACACCAATACAGTATACTAACACATATATATGGGATTTAGAAAGATGATAATGATAACCCTGTATGCGAGACAGCAAAAGAGACACAGATATAAAGAACAGTCTTTTGGACTCTGCGGGAGAGGGAGACGGTGGGATGATTTGGGAGAATGGCATTGAAACATGTATAATATCATATGTGAAATGAATTGCCAGTCCAGGTTCGATGCATGATACTGGATGCTTGGGGCTGGTGCACTGGGATGACCCAGAGCGATGGTATGGGGAAGGAGGTGGGAGGGGGGTTCAGGATTGGGAACACGTGTACACCTGTGGCAGATTCATGTTGATGTATGGCAAAGCCAATACAGTATTGTAAAGTAAAATAAAGTAAATTTTAAAAAAAGAAAAAGAAAAAGCAAGAGAATTCCAAAAAACATCCACTTCTACTTTGTTGATGACACCAAAGCCTTTGAGCTGTGGATCACAACAAATTGAGGAAAATTCTTGAAGAGATTGGGAATACCAGACCACCTTACCTGCCTTCTGTATGCAGATCAAGAATCAACAGTTAGAACTGGACATGGAACAATGGACTGATTCAAAATTGGGAAAAGCGTACGTCAAGGCTCTATATTGTCACCATGCTTATTTAATATATATGCAGAGTACATCATGCAAAATGCTGGGCTGAATGAAGTACAAGCTGGAATCGAGATTCCCAGGAGAAATATCAATAACCTTAGACATGCAGATGACATCATCCTTATTGCAGAAAGCAAAGAAGAACTAAAGAGCCTCTTGATTAAAGTGAAAGAGGAGAGTGGAAAAGCTGGTTTAAAACTCAACATCCAAAAAACTAAGATCATAGCATCCAATCCCATCACTTCATGGCAAATAGATGGGGAAACAATGGAAACAGTGACAGACTCTATTTTCTTGGGCTTCAAATCACTGTAGATGGAGACTGCAGCCATGAAACTAGAAGACACTTGCTCTTTGGAGGAAAAGCTATGACCAACCTAAAGAGCATATTAAAAAGCAGAGACATTACTTTGCCAACAAAGGTCCATCTAGTCAAAGCTATGGTTTTTCCAGTGGTCATGTATCAATGTGAGAGTTGGACCGTAACGAAAGCTGAGCACTGAAGAATTGATGCTTTTGAACTGTGGTGTTGGAGAAGACCCTTGAGAGTCCCTTGGACTACAAGATGAAACCAGTCAATCCAAAAGGAAATCAATCCTGAATACTCATTGGAAGGACTGATGCTGAAGCTGAAGCTCCAATACTTTGGCCACCTGATGCAAAGAATTGGCTCTTTGGAAAAGACCCTGATGCTGGGAAAGATTAAAGGCAGGAAAAGGAGATGACAGAGGATGAGATGGTTGGATGACACACTGACTCAATGGACGTGAGTTTAAGCAAGCTCCAGGAGCTGGTGATGGACGGGGAAGCCTGACATGCTGTAGTCTGTGGAGTCTCAAATAGTCAGACACAACTGAGCTGCTGAACTAAACTGTGTTGAAATGACCAGGGGAGTCTATGCTCAGATAACATAAGTCCCTTTTACAACCTGGGTGGCGCCAGTGGTAAAGAACCCACCTGCCACTACAGGAGACACAAAAGAAGTGGGTTGGATCCCTGGGTTGGGAAGATTCCCAGAAGGAAGAAATGCCACTCCGGTATTCTTGCCTGGGAAGTTCCAAGGACAGAGGAGCCTGTTGGGCTACAGTCCATGGCCTACCAAGAGTAGGACACGACTGAGCACAAGCATACATAGCTTTCACAACTATAATATTTATCTTTTATACTTTTGACATTCTCTTGAATACTTTTGAAAAAAGTTTCTAAATTTTGAAAAAGATTAAGTCCCTAATAATTATTATTGTTTATTGTTCTTTATTTGTTATACGTATATTTGCAGTTGTTACATAATCCTGAAATAGTAATCCTTTGATCATGAGGTATACCTCTTCTCCCCACTCTTGACCCCTGTCTTGAGGTATATTTTGTCTGATATAAATACCACTCTAGATTGTTGCTGTTATGGTTTGTATAATACGTCTTCTTCCATCTTTTTTCTTTCAACCTATTTGTGGCTGGCTTTGTATTTAAAGTGCGTCTCTTTTATACACAAAATATACTTGGCTTTTACTTATTTTAAATTATTCTAACAATCTCTGTCTTTTGATATGAAGTTTTAGTCCATTTATGCTTAATATAATTATGCAGTTTTTATGTAGTTCTACTATTTTCTATTAGTTGCATTTATTTTTTGTTTCTCAATTTTCCTTTCCTGCATTTTTTTTGTTAAAAAAAACATATTTTAGTGTTTCATTTTGTATTTTAGAGCTATATTGATTTGCATTCAGTTCCGTTCAGTTGCTTGGAGAAGGCAATGGCATCCCACTAGAGTACTCTTGCCTGGAAAACCCCATGGATGGAGGAGCCTGGTGGGCTGCAGTTGCAGTCCATGGGGTCGCGAAGAGTCGGACACGACTGAGACTTCACTTTCACTTTTCACTTTCATGCATTGGAGAAGGAAATGGCACCCCACTCCAGTGTTCTCGCCTGGAGAATCCCAGGGAAGGGGGAGCCTGGTGGGCTACCATCTATGGGGTCGAACAGATTCGGACACAACTGAAGCAACTAGGACACAGCAGTAGCAGTTCAGTCACTCAGTCGTGTCCGACTCTTTGTGACCCCATGAACTGCAGCACGCCAGGACTCCCTGTCCATCACCAACTCCTGGAGTCCACCCAAACCTATGTCCATTGAGTCGGTGATGCCATCCAACCTCTCATCCTCTGCCGTCCCCTCCTCCTGCCCTCAATGTTTTCCAGCATCAGCGTCTTTTCAAATGAGTCAGCTCTTCACATCAGGTGGCCAAAGTACTGGAGTTTCAGCTTCAACATCAGTCCTACCAATGAACACCCAGGACTGATTTCCTTTAGGATGGACTGGTTGGATCTCCTTGCAGTCCAAGGGACTCTCAAGAGTCTTCTCCAACACCACAGTTCAAAAGCATCAATTCTCTGGCACTCAGCTTTCTTTTTAGTCCAACTCTCACATCCATACATGACCATAGCCTTGACTAGATGGACCCTTTTTGACAGAGTAATGTCTCTGCTTTTGAATATGCTATCTGGGTTGGTCATAACTTTCCTTCCAAGGAGTAAGTGTCTTTTAATTTCATGGCTGTAATCACCATCTGCAGTGATTTTGGAGCCCAGAAAAATAAAGTCAGCCACTGTTTCCACTGTTTCCCCATCTATTTGCCATGAAGTGATGGGACTGGATGCCATGATCTTAGTTTTCTGAATGTTGAGCTTTAAGCCAATTTTTTCACTCTCCTCTTTCACTTTCATCAAGAGGCTCTTTAGTTCTTCTTCACTTTCTGCCATAAGGGTGCTGTCATCTGCATATCTGAGGTTATTGATATTTCTCCCAGCAATCTTGATTCCAGCTTGTGCTTCTTCCAGTCCAGCGTTTCTCATGATGTACTCTGCATACAAGTTAAATAAGCAGGGTGACAATACACAGCTTTGATGTACTCCTTTTCCTATTTGGAACCAGTCCGTTGTTCCATGTCCAGTTCTAACTGTTGCTTCCTGACTTGCATACAGGTTTCTCAAGAGGCAGGTCAGGTGATCTGGTATTCCCATCTCTTTCAGAATTTTCCACAGTTTATTGTGATCCACACAGTCAAAGGCTTTGGCATAGTCAATAAAGCAGAAATAGATTTGCATTATTTTATTGCAATTGCATATGTAACATATTCTAATATATTTAGAACTAATATTGAATAATTTCATATAGTTTAGAAACTTTGTAATAGTATGTTTCTATTTATCTCCCCTAGCCTTAATGCTTTGTTTTTATATGTAATTATATACATTATAAACAGAAAAATACGGTGTCATAATGTTTGCTTTAAATAGCTGTGCATCTATTAAAATATATTTTATAACATTTTATATACATATGTTTATATATATAACATAAATACTTTTGTATATATATGTGTATGTATATATAATGTATATATATAATATATAGATATACACATTCATTCTTGTGTTACTTTCTATAGATTTAGTATACTGTCTGCTGGCAATGTATCCTCTGTTTTTGTTTATATAAAGTCATTATTTTATTTTATTCTTAAAAAACAGTTTCTTTGGATATGGAATTCTTAGTTAATATTGTGTTTTAGTCATATTTCTTAAATATTTTGTTTCTTTCTAACCTTTCTTTCTGGGACTGCATTGGCATGTATTTATATTTTTCTAGAGGTCTGTTGAATCCATTTTCTGTTGAGCCCATTTGGTGAATTTTTCATCTCAGTGGTTTTAATTTCAGCTCCCAAATTTTAATATACATTCCCTTTCTCTGATAACGGTATTTTCACTCATTGAAATTATTTTTCTTTACTTTTAAAATATGTTTTTCTTTGATGCTATGAGTCTATTTATTTATTTATTACAATTGCAAGCCATACGGGGAACATGATTTACCTAACAATATAAAATAATTACATGCAATTTGGGGGGTTAAGCAGAGTGATGTGGTAAGTGGAAGAGCATACATGTGCATGTTTTCATCTGCACAGCCAGTCTGTCTTTGGTTGGTGCATTTAATCCATTTACACTTAAGGTAATTATTAATACATATGATCCTATTACCACCTTTTTAATTGTTTGGGGTTTGTTTTCTATAGGTAGATATTTTCCTTCTCTTGTTTCCTGCCTAGAAAAGTTCCTTTAGCATTTGTTGTAAAGTTGGTTTGGTGTTGCTGAGTTCTCTTAACTTTTGCTTGTCTGGATTGCTTTAGATTTCTCCATCAAATCTGAAGAAAAGTCTTGCTGGGTAGAATATCCTTGATTGTAGGTTCTTCTCTTTCATCATTTCAAATATATCTTGCCATTGTCTTCTGGCTTGTAGAGTTTCTGTTGAGAGATCAGCTGATAGCTTGATGGGAATTCCCTTGTATATTATTTGTCATTTTTCTCATGTTGCTTTTAATACTTTGTTGCTTTTAATATTTTATCTCTGTCTTTAATTTTTGTCAGATTACTATGTATCTTGGTGTATTCCTCTTTGGGTTTATCCTTCCTGCGACTCCCTGTGCTTCCTGGACTTGGTTGACTATTTCCTTTCCCATGTTTGGGAAATTTTCAGCTATTATCTCTTCAGATATTTTCTCAGGTCCTGTCTATTCTCCTTCTGGGACCCCTATAATGCAAATGTTTTGTGTTTAATGTTGCCCCAGAGGTCCCAGAGGCTGTGTTCCTTTCTCTTCATTCCTTTTCCTATGTTCTGTTCTGAGGCAGTGATTTCCACCATTCTGCCCTCCAGGTCATTTATCCGTTCTTCCACTTCAGTTATTCTGCTATGGATTCCTTCTAGTACATTATTCATCTCTGTTTGTTTGTTCTTTAATTCTTCTAAGTCTTTGGTAAACATTTCTTGCATCTTCTCAGTCTTTGCCTCTGTTCTTTTTCCAAGATTCTGAATCATATATATTTTCATTATTCCGAATTCTTTTTCTGGAAAGTTGCCTATCTCCATTTCATTTCATTGTTTCTGGGATTTTACCTTGTTTCCTTCATCTGGGACATAACTTTCTGCCTTTTCATGCCGATTAACTTTATGTAATGTGGCTTTTGTTTTAGTCACTGTGGTACTATGGTTCCTCTTGCTTTTCTGTCTGCCCTCTGATGGATGAGGCTAAAAGCCTTGTGTAAGTTTCCTGATGGGAGGGAATGGTGGTGGGGAAAACTGGGTTTTGCTCTGGTGGGCAGGGTCTTGCTTAGTAAAGCTTTAATCTAATTATCTGCTGATGGGTGGTATTGTGCTATCTCCCTGGTAGTTTTTTGTCCTGAGGCAACCCAGCTCTCGGGTCTACAGGCTCTATGTTTGGGTTAATGGTGACCTCCAAGAGGGTTTATGCCAAGGGGGAACTTCCTAGACTGTTGCTGCCAGTGCCCCCATCCCTGTGGTGAGCCCCTGCTGACCCACACTTCCACAGGAGACCCTCCAACACTATCAGGTTCAGTCTCCTGTGGGGTCACTGCTCCTTTCCTCTGAGTCTTGGTGCATGCAAGGTTTTGTTTGTGCCCTCTAAGACTGGAGTCTCTGTTTCCCCCAGTCCTGTGGAAGTCTTGTAATCAAATCCTGCTGGCCTTCAAGGTCAGATTCCCTGGGGATCCCCAAGGAATCTTTTAGCTTTTGATGTGCTGAGGTCATGGTACAGAAACAAACCAGAAAAGGAATCTGACAGGCAGCTGAATATACAGTCACCAGCATCCTTTGGAAACAGTTTGTAAGTAAGAATCCTTGGAGAGAGTATGCAGACTAAGGATAGTGGTGGTCTGAGAACAACAACTAGAGGCTGACATTTAAGGTGTAAACCAAAAAGATGATTGATAAGAGAGGAAAGAGAAGCTGATGGATACAGTGGAGGTAGTCACAAGCACTAGAGAGAGCAGTGGTCTCCACTACAGACACCTACAATGCTGGAATCTTGAGACGGGCTGGCCTCACCTACACCTTTTCCCTCACCTCTTACTGGCCCCTCTACCTCTTGCTCCTAATCCAGATTGTGTGCCAACCCTTACTAAATAAATTAGAAAAGTCCTAATAGATACAATATTCCCAGAAGTGTTATTTAGTTTTGCTAAAGACTTCTGTCCAGTTGTAATCCATTGCACTTTATATTTAGCAAAATAACCCCCTGGCAACTTCAACCTATTCATCAAACGTCACCCCAAATGTGCTGATGAAGACCACAGAGTCTCAGGATCAGACTCATTAGCCAGGAGATCCTTCAGTTTAATTCTCTATGGACTTTCCTTAGTCGCCTTCACCACAGGGCCATGCAGCCCTGGACCCAGGAAAATGAGAATGCATGTCTTGCAAAGGCTTAACCAACCAGAATTCTCTGCAGTCTTCAAGAATCAGAAAAAGGAGGAATGTCACTGTCCTAAGAAACACATTCTACACCCACAAAATAGCATTTAAAGAGGGAAAGTAAAGAGCAGACTGAGTGTGGATTTAGACACATGTTCTTGAGGATTCAGAATTCACTTATACCAATAATCACAAATTACATGAATTTCTAAAATGAAAAGAGATATGTTTTCTAAGAGAAAAATGAGTTACTAGGTAACAATGAAAGATTAAATGTTGAGCCATATTATCTTTCTTAAATTTCAGAAGACACAGTCATAACTCACAACCTAGGAGGGGGGATTTAGGTAAATATTTGAATAATCCTGAACTGGAAACAGAATAAATTTTGAAGTAAGAGCAACAATACTGCTGGGAAGAGGATGGAGGGGAGGCTAGAGAGGGTGGTTCAAGGGAAAGAAGCTGGAACTAGATGGAGTTTTAAAGAGACTTACAGCTTTTATGAAAACTCAGAGTATCTAAACATAGAGAAGATTTCTGTACCCACCACAAATTACATGTACTTAAATTGTACAATGTGATAATTTTATATATATATATATATCTTATTAAATTATTACCACTATCAAGATTCCCTAGTGGCTCAGAGGTTAAAGCATCTGCCTCCAATGTGGGAGAACTGGGTTCGATCCCTGGGTCGGGGAGATCCCCTGGAGAAGGAAATGGCAACCCACTCCAGTATTCTTGCCTTGAGAATCCCATGGACTGAGGAGCCTGGTGGGCTGCAGTCCACGTGGTCACAAAGAGTCGGACATGACTGAGTGACTTTACTTACTTTACTTACTTATCAAGTTAATTAGCACATCCATCACTTCACCTGGTTTCCCTTTTTATTTGGTTGGTTTTGGTTTTTGGTGATAGCACTTAAGATCTACTCTCTTAGGAAATTTCAGTAAAATAATGAAATACTATACAGTGATGCTGAATGCCTTTCCATGTAACTTTTGGCCATTTATATGTCTTCTTCAGAAAAAAAAATGACTATTTAGATCTTTTGCCCATTTTTAATTGAGTTATTTGGTTTTTTGTTAATGAGTTGTGTGTCTCATATTTTTTATGTTGACCCCTTATCAGATACATGGTTTGAGAATATTTTCTCCCATTCCACAGCTTGCCTGTTCATTTTGTTGATTTTTTTTCTTTGCTGTGTAGAGGCTTTTTAGACTGATATGGTATTGTTTGTATATTTTGCTTTTTTTGTTTTTGTTTTTGATGTCATATCCAAAAAATAACTGCTAAGACCAATGTGAAAGAACTTTCCCCTGTGAATATATCACTTGTGACACATTCTTGCCTGAATTCTTTAACCTGAATCATCAAGTTTTCAAATCTAACTTCCAGTTCCACACAGCCTACACGTGACTGACTCAGACAAAGTCATTCTTAACCATTTGGGCTTGGCAGCTGACCCATTCAGAAGCTGTAGAGTAGAACAAAGTAACCTAGAGTGCAGGCCCTGGGGCTAGACTGGCTGGAACTGAATTTTACTGGTTAATCTTACTAGCAGTAGAACTTGGGGAAGTCATCTCTGTGCCTCAGTTTCCTCATTTGCAAAGTGGGGATGATGACTACACTTGCCTCATAGGGAAGTTCTGGACAGAAATGATTTATAAATATAAGACCCTTAGGACAGCACTGCACACATCATGAGGGCTCCATTGCCACTTGCTGCTGTTAAACACCACATGTTCTTGTGTGATATATTAGTAAGGTAACAGGTGTCTGTGTACACCTTAGGGATATGTATATGGTCTTGCCTTGATTTATCTGGCCCTATCTTTCTACCATACTTCACATCATTGTGCCTTGTCTCCCACTCTACTTATTGGATTCCAGCTTTATTAGTCCTGGATCAGTTCCTAGAATATCCACTTCTTTTCCCTCCTAGGATCTCACAAGGTATTTCTTTTGCCTAGATGCTCTTCACACGGCTGACTGTTCCTCAGCTTAAATCTCATCTCCAGCTTAGTCTGGCTACATGGGCTTTGCCATCCAAAGTGGACTCACTCCATATACCTTTCATACCTGTGTTCATTTTGGGGGAGGAGCTATTTTGTTTTGCAATAATGTTATTGATTTACTTTGATATCTGCCTCTGCCTATGATGGTTAGCTCTGTCCCATCTGCTCTTGTAATCATAGTGCCTAGCACTGGGCAGGGCACATGGAGGAACTCTGTAAATAGTTGTTAAATGAATGCACAAACTACAAGAGCCATTCAGGTAATTCTTCTCAAAGGAAAAAAAAAAAGGAAGGAAAGAAAGAAATGGTGAAATTATAGCCAGAAAAACAGTATAAGGGTACATCTTTTCATGGCATTTTCTCTTCCTTGAAAAAGTTTTGTTCACTTCACTCCACTGTAATAAGATTGAAAATAATAAGAAATATAGTAGCAGCCAGAATAGAAACTGGAGACAAGCTAATTTAAAGGAGGTACCAAAAAAGGACAGAAAAATATAGAAGTAGCAGAACATAGTGGGAAAACTAGCCAGTAAGTACTGAGAGACCAAGAGTTTACAACAGATTGGGGGTCTTTTTAAGGAGAACAAAAGAAGAAAATTTGAAGAGGGCCATGCCTGCTTCCTTCATGAACTGTATTCCCATAATCATAGGGGCTGCCTGGACACTTTACTGCTAGAGCTTACCAGGAAGCTTTCATGGTAAAAATCAATAAGGAAATAGAACTTGTTTTTTCTGAATCTTGGTTCCTGACTCTCCACCGCACCAAACTGGCTGTTTTACTTTCAAAGTGACCAGAATGTGAAATTTTCTTCAAATGGAAAGTGAAGAGCAAGAAACATCACAATGTAATCATTTCTAGAATGAGTTCAGAAATAGCAGAAAACCCTGAGTCCTTTAATGAACCTGATTCAAGTCTCCATGAATTCTGTAATCATGTAATCATGAATTACAGGCAGCAGAGATCATCTCAGTGTTACTTTCAACATTAGAAATAGGAACCTGAAGAATGAAGGTAAATGAATACTATTCTAATTTGGGGGGATTTTCCTTAAAAAACTTGAAATAGAACTGCCATATGACCCAGCAATCCCACTGCTGGGCATACACACTGAGGAAACCAGGATTGAAAGAGACATGTGTACCCCAATGTTCATCGCAGCACTGTTTATAATAGCCAGGACATGGAAGCAACCTAGATGTCCATCAGCAGACGAATGGATAAGAAAGCTGTGGTACATATACACAATGGAATATTGCTCGGCTATTAAAAAGAACACATTTGAATCACTTCTAATGAGGTGGATGAAACTGGAGCCTATTATACAGAGTGAAGTAAGCCAGAAAGAAAAACACCAATACAGTATACTAATGCATATATATGGAATTTAGAAAGATGATAACAATAACCTTTTTTGTGAGACAGCAAAAGAGACACAGATGTATAGAACAGTCTTTTGGATTCTGTGGGAGAGGGCAAGGGTGGCATGATTTGGGAGAATGGCATTGAAACATGTAAATTATCATATGTGAAATGAATTGCCAGTCCAGGTTCAATGCGTGAGACAAGGTGCTTAGGGCTGGTGCATGGGGATGACCCAGAGGGATGGGATGGGGAAAGAAGTGAGAGATGGGTTCAGGATGGGGAACACATGTATACCCGTGGTGGAAAAAAAAAAAAGTTAAAGACACACTTAAATATCTACTCACAAATAAGCTTGCTATTGTGTACAGTTAAGTTCCAGGGAAAAGTCATTTGTCTTATAGAGCTGGCATTTTAGCGCATCTCCCTTCTTCTGCAGTTGCAGCCTTAGTGTTACATGAGTCCAAACATGTTTGTGTAACTTCTTCATGATATCACCAACTACTATACACAAACAGAGGACACACCAATGAAAGTCTAACATCCCAGACTATAAGAATTTCTAGACTAGAAGTTCAGAATCCTAGACTAGAATAATTTCTATTAGAATGATTTTAAAATCCCAACATATCATAAAGGTGATCTTTTAGAAAACAAGGAGAAATCAATCAGAACAAAAGAGTTTACAAAGAACAGACCATGCTAAATCATCCCCAATCCTGGAATTATTAAGAGCAAGGAAAATGCTAGAGAACTCTTATCTGTATCTTGATATCAGTAAGCATCTGAAACAGCTGTCCATGGTACCATTTTGAATCAAATAGAGACTGTAGACTCAATGATATTACCATCATGTGAGTGCAAATCATATGTCAACTACAGTAGAAGTCTGGTACAGTAGAAGCCCAGTTCATTCATTAGACAAAAAAATAAATAAATAAATTAGAGTAAAACCACTAAAAAAAACCTATCTACTTTATAAATTTTTATTTGATACTAAACTTTTCAAAATGTACAATCACTTGTCAGTCTTTAGATTGAGGCAAGATATATTTTTGTTCTCTTTCTTGCAAAAAAGCACATCTTTGATAAATCCTTTATGATTCTAAGTTGTTGGGGTTTTTCTAGCAAACAATGATTTAAAGACATTCACAATTTGAATGCAAACTCTTTTTCAATTTTTGTGATCTTTTGTCTGTTTTCTAATTTTCTAAATTTCTCTCACCCACATCTAAATGGACAGAATTCCTTTAAGCACCTCAGCCTTATCAATTTATTCAAAGCACTTAGCTCAGTTTTCACATAGGCAATTATTCCTTTTCATACTAATATTTCATTGGTTCCCATGATATCTGATGAAAGTATATAAAAAGCTACTGTAGCAAGAGCAACTGGTATAAATGGGCTTGAGGCAACTCTTGGAAACATAGATCTTAACCATTGAAAGCAGCAGGAATCCCAGACATATCTGAGTAAGTTGCCAGCCTGATTCTGCAAAACAGGGAAACTCCTCAGTTGGCTTAGAGATGGTATGGAAAGCACTGGTTACCAGAAGTCATTCAATGGAAGCTGGCAAATCCCCACAATGATAATTTAGAAGCTATAGCAAAATCGTGGGCATTCTTTTTGGCTGAATAATAGTCCATTGTGTATATATACCTCATTGAATCCCATTGATTTTTAACCTAATTTGAACTATCTATTCTCTATCTCTGCCACACAGCCACCATCCTAGGACCATCACCCTGAAAATCCTTGTACTTCTCTCCTAGCCTGGATTCTTACTCCCCATATCTGATCTTATGTCCTGTTTTGGAAGACCCCATCCTCCAACTGCTTCCTTGAAATGGTGCATGAAAGGTAAACTGAGAGATGAATATGAAAAAAAGTTTTCATTCTACTCACACTTTTTTGAAAATTTGGCTAAGTGACACGACTAAACAACTAACACACACACACACATAGAAAGTTAGTTTGGAAAAACACCTTGCTCTTCTATCTTTTAGTTTATATTGTTGTTGCTGAGAAATCTGAATCTGATTTACGATCCTTTCTATACGACCCATTTCTCTTCTCCAGAAATTTTTAAGTACTCTTTCTGTCCCCAGGGTTTTGAAATTTTATATAATTTTTATGATATGACTTTACATAAGTTTTGTTGTTACCATTGTTGTGTTTCATCCACTGAACTGTAGCTTTCTTAAAGGCCCTTTCCACTGGAAACTTATGTTCCATGGTCAAAGAAAATTGTTTTAAATTATATATTTGTTCATTTTCTCATCTGTGATTTTTATGTTCTCTTTCTGAAAAGCTTTGTCTTCAGATATTAGCTTTCTTGACCTGATCCTCTAGTGTTGTTACCTTTCCTCCTATTTTCCACTTTGCGTTCCATTCTTTAACAATTTGTGCTACTGTTTTATCTTCCAAAACCTCTGTTGAAATATTCACTTATGCTTTCATTTTTAATTTCCAAGAACTCTTTTTTTTCCTTCTCTCTGAATGTTTGGTTTTATTAGCTTTCTGTTCTTGTTTCATGAACACAATACCTTCCTTATTTCTCTGAAAACATTTGGCCATATGGTTTTCTTGTTCAGTTTCCATTGGCCCATTCTGTATTGTCTGTTTCCTACAATATTTCCTGTTTCCTTTTCTCTATTTCTTTATTTTGATCTTCATATTTCACAGAAGAGGTTTTCCTCAAAAGGCTAGTGATGCATAGAGAGAGGTATTAAAAAACTGATAGGAAGCCCTGCGTGCTTGGCTGTGCCTGCCAGGGCCAGAAGAATCCCCACGTGACAATGTCTGTGCATCTTTTCTCCTTGGCATCTTGTTTCTCCTCTCATCCCTGGCTGGGAGGGAAAATTCTGGCTGCTAGTGTTCTTGGAGTTGGTGTCAGAGGCATGGGGCCTTAGTGACTAACACAGTTCTGCTTCCTGCTTCCATCACATCCCTGAAGTCCTAATTTACAGAGCCCTGAATCTTTCCCTTTTTAACCATGTGGGGCCAGGATAGGGGTTGGGCTTCTAACTGCTTCTTGACTCAAACATGTTTTATCATTAGCTGCACCCACCTTCAGTGCCCCTAATTCCTGAAAATTTTTGGCACTCTGTGAAAGGAATGAGGTTGTTTCTTCATTTACCTCCTCCACACAAGCACCCTCTGCAGGCTTTCACCATTCAGCTTTTTCTAGACTATTGGGTCAGTTACCACTCCTGTATCAGCTTTCCAACTTCCAACAGTTGGCTAACATCTCCCTGCATTTTTTTGTCCTTGGGCTTATGCCCCATTTTATCCTGTAACTGTTATTTGGGGAGACATAGCATAGAATGGCATCCCACTCCAGTACTCTTGCCTGGCAAATCCCAGGGATGGAGGAGCCTGGTGGGCTGCTGTCCATGGGGTCGCTAAGAGTCGGACACAACTGAGAGACTTCACTTTCACTTTTCCCTTTCATGCATTGGAGAAGGAAATGGCACCCCACTCCAGTGTTCTTGCCTGGAGAATCCCAGGGACGGGGGAGCCTGGCGGGCTGCCGTCTATGGGGTCGCACAGAGTCGGACACGACTGAAGCAACTTAGCAGCAGCAGCAGCAGCAGCAGCAGCATAGGGGCTTCCCAGGTGGCTTAGTGCTCATGAATCCACCCGCCAATGCAGGAGCCAAAGGAGACTCAGGTTCACTCCCTGGGTTGGGAAGACCCCTGCAGGAGGAAATGGCAACCCACTCCAGGATTCTCACTGAGATAATCCTGTGGACAGGAGAGACTGGCAGGCTACAGTCCATAGGGCAGCAAAGAGTCAGACATGACTGAAGCAACTGAGCATGTTAGCTAGAGCTCACACATGTGCACACAGGAGACAAAGGGGAAAAGAAACTGTAGGAAAATAAAGTTTTGTAGAATCAAAGTTTTAAATATGCTCCTCACTTATGCTGTGAGTTTCAAAGGTTAATTAAAGGACTTTTGAGAAACAATTAACAGTTTGGCCATTGTCTGGAGTTTTTCTACTGCCTTTTATATTTTTATATGGGAGATTCTCCGGGCTTCCCTGGTAGCTCAGACATTAAATAATCTGAATGCAATGTGGGAGATATGGGTTCAGTCCCTGAGTTGGGAAGATCCCATGGAGAAGGGAACAGCTACCCACTGCAGTATCCTGGCCTGGAGAAATCCATGGACAGAGGAACCTTGCAGGCTACAGTCCAAGGAGTTGCGAAGAGTCAGATACGAATGAGAAACTTTCACGACTTCACTTATGGGAGCCTCAGCTCTACAGGTTGGGTAAAATGAAGCTGGTTTTCGGTTATCAACCATGCCCTCTATATCCCATGTTTCTAGACCTCTTCATTCTAGCAGATGGCTCCTCGCCTCTCCCACAGCTCACTGAGATCCAGAGAGTTGAAGGAGACTGCTTCAGAGGGGCTGTACTTCAGTGGCAGTATTGTGCAGTTTGAGTAAACTCTGGGAGTTGGTGATGGACAGGGAGGCCTGCATGCTACAGTCCATGGGGTCTCAAAGACAAGACTGAGCAACTGAACTGAGCTGAAGTCACTGCACTGAGATGGGATCTGCTCTCCACTATATTCTAGTGGAGCGCTGACAAGGCCAAAGCTAGACAGGTCTGAAGGCTTATCTGCAAGCCTTGAATCAACTCTTGCGGCCAGTTACCAGAGCCCAAGCTGGTGACTGCACACTCCTACCTTGACAGTAGGAGGCAAGACCAGCACAAAGTTCAGTTCCCAGGGCAACTCATTGAAATCATTTAGAAAGCAAACACTAGTTGACCCTAATGAACCCCTGAACTCTGAAGCAAAACCAGGGTTAAGATTTTAGTGATGACTAATTCTGGAAGCCTACTTGTTTATAGAAGTGAAAACAGTGACAGATTTTATTTTCTTGGGCTACAAAATCACTGTGGATGATGACTGCAGCCATAAAATTAAAAGATACTTGCTCCTCGGAAGGAAAAGTACAGACAGCCTAGACAAGGCATTAAAAAGCACAGACATCGCTTTGTTGACAAAGGTTCACATAATCAAACCTATGGTTTTTCCAGTAGTCAGGTATGGATGTGAAAGTTGAACCATAAAGAGGGCTGAGTGCTGGAGAATTGATGCTTTTGAAATGTGGTGCTGGAGAAGACTCTTGAGAGTCCCTTGGACTACAAGGAGATCAAAGCATTCAATCCTAAAGGAAATCAACCTTGAATATTCATTGAAAGGACTGATGCTGAAGCTGAAGCTCCAATACTTTGGCCACCTGATTCAAAGAGCTGACCCATTGGAAAAGACCCTGATGCTGGGAAAGGAGGTGACAGAGGATGAGACAGTTGGATGGAATCATTGACTCAATGGACATGAATTTAAGCAAACTCCAGGAGATGGTGAAGAACAGGAAAGCCTGGTGTGCTGCAGTCAGTGGGGTCACGAAGAGTCAGACATGACTTAGCAACTGAATAACCGCAACAAACATAGGTACACTATAAAAAATAACAGAAAAGGGAAAGTCAGAAAATATCTTTTAAAAGTAGACTGACATATCACTATAAATTATCTTGGCACACTATTGAAAAACACAGCTCATTGATTCCACAAAACATTTGCTTCTAGAAAAATAGAATTTTTCTAATTCAAGTGGGTGATACATGCTCTTCTCGTTAGTCTAAACTTGGTGACCTTTCTGAATTTTCCACTTGTCTCTGGAAAAGCTTGCCCTCAGTGTGTTTGCTGCTCAACACAACTGAGGATAGTTATAATGTACCAGGCACCACTGTGAATTATAGCTCCTTCCAAGAGCCTCTCTTTATTTTGACTTGATTATTATTCCTCAAGAAACTGTGCAGGCAGAATTATCGTAAAAGGAAGGTATAAGCATTAGATGAAAATGAAGAATGAATCCACCTTTTCTTGCTGTTGAGGCCATGTGAAGAGCAAAATTTTCAAGGTGCCATCTATTATATAATATAGATTTTACATAAAAAATAGATTCAGTTCAGTTCAGTTCAGTCGCTCAGTCGTGTCCAACTCTTTGCGACTCCATGAATCACAGCATGCCAGGCCTCTCTGTCCATCACCAACTCCCGGAGTTCACTCAGACTCATGTCCATCGAATCAGTATGCCATCCAGCCATCTCATCCTCTGTTGTCCCCTTCTCCTCCTGCCCCCAATCCCTCCCAGCATCAGAGTCTTTTCCAATGAGTCAACTCTTCGCATGAGGTGGCCAAAGTACTGGAGTTTCAGCTTTAGCATCATTCCTTCCAAAGAAATCCCAGGGCTGATCTCCTTCAGAATGGACTGGTTGGATCTCCTTGAAGTCCAAGGGACTCTCAAGAGTCTTCTCCAACACCACAGTTCCAAAGCATCAATTCTTCAGTGCTCAGCCTTCTTTACAGTCCAACTCTCACATCCATACATGACCACAGGAAAAACCATAGCCTTGACTAGACGGATCTTAGTCGGCAAAGTATTGTCTCTATGCTATCTAAGTTGGTCATAACTTTTCTTCCAAGGAGTAAGCATCTTTTAATTTCATGGCTGCAGTCACCATCTGCAGTGATTTTGGAGCCCAAAAAATAGATTAAACATAGAAAAAATTCTTCTGAGCTTTTCATTCTGGTCTCATAAAATTTTAGTGATCACTGCAGGCATTCTTATCAATTCTTAAATGTCATAAATATTTTCTGTGACTTACTGCATCACCATATATGCAGATTATTGAATCATTGACTTAAGTATTATTCTCACCAATTTCCATAGGAAATACAGTGACGGAATCATGGACCTAAGAGGGACCCAAGATGGCCCAACCCCTTCCTTTTATTATTAATGTAGTTAGGTAGGTAGAAGAGTAGGTAGATAAGTGATAGTTAACTCCAATTTCACAGTGGATTTAAGCCTTTGAAGCAAGTCAGCGCCTCCCATACTAGCACATATCCCCAGATACTAATGCAGAAATTAAAACTGGTGACAGTCCAAAACCACAGTTTTTATAAATAAATAGGAAAGTCTTTTAGGTGGAGTGCACACCAGTCCGTTCAGTCTCATATCCAGTCACTTCGGACATTTCCAATACCTACCCGATCCTGGAAGCAACCGCATTTTTCCCCATCAATTAAAACTGTAAATCAGTTCTATCTAATAGAGCTTTTTGTCTTGATGAAAATTTTCAGCATCTGTGTTGTTCAATTAGATAGCCACTAGGCACATGTGTCTAATTAAATTAGTTAAAATTACATAAACAAAATAACTTCAGTTCCTCACTTGCACCAGCTACTTTTCCAGTGCTCAAAAACCCCAAGTAGCTAGTGGCTATAGTATTGGACAACACAAATTAGAACATTTCCATCACTGCAGAAAGTTCTATTGGACAGTGCTGCCTTAACTCATCAAAAACACTTTAAAAATATTCAGAAGCAGAGGTTCTATCATTGTTTATTATAAATTTTTTCCATATTAAAATATTTCTTCACCAACTATACATGTATTCACACACATATGTACACACACATTCTAAATTCTAATAACATATTTGAAAATCACTTTTTACTTCACAAAGAGCTCTCCCACTCATGATATTACTTTATCTCCACAAGAATTTACGATCAGACAAGATTAATATGTGTTGGGTGATGTGCCTTGCAAAACAGATAGTAGTATCTCATTTCACAATTCAGAAAACTAAGCCCCAGAAAGGTTAAGTGATTTGTCTATGTTATAGAGCCAGAAGTTGGAGAGGTCAAGATTTAAGCAAAGGTTTTCCAACTCCAAACCCACATCTCAGTTTCATAAGTCACAAATTTCATAATTCACAAATTGATTCAAAGTCACAAATTCATACCATTCATTCATTTACTTATTTGTCAACATTTGTTAAGAACCTACTCTAAACCAGCCATTGTGCAGATTCTAAGAATACCAAAATCAGTAAGACACGTTTCTATTTTAAAGGCACTCCTAGTATAGCAGATAAGATTAATGATTTAAACTGGCAGTTACAATCCCCAGTGACTTGAGCGACAGCAGAGGAAGAAGGAGATGCTATAGGAACCCAAAGAGGAGCACCTTGGCTGCCATAGTCAAGGCAGGAGGAGGGAATCAAAAGAAACTCTGGAGGAAACATCTAAGCTCAGGATGGAAGCAACAGCAGGTGTTGGCTTGGTGAAGAGTGAAGAGTCCTGGAAAAGAAAACAATACATTCCAGGGACTAGATGCAGGACAAATTCAGCAAACTTTCAAACTTGCAAGACAAAGTCAGATTTTTCTCATATGCTCTGATTTAATTTCTTTCCTACATTCATTCCCTCCAGTCTTCTCTTTCAGTTCCTAGTGTGTTTAATTCTTTTTCCTGATTCCTCCCAAATGCAACTCCTTTTCCCACTGTCTCCAGTTGCCCAACTCATGATCCCTCTATTATCTCTGCTGCCTTCACTCTTTTTAACCCCCTAGTTCTCAGTGTTGGCATAGACTTCTGGCACTTTCCTTCCCGTAATCTTTGCCAACTCATCCAAAAAGCCTTTCCCAACAAATACACACACAGATATTTGTGCTTGTGCATGATCATACTCCCCAGAGGGAACAGAGTGTGCTGCATGCTCTTGCAGATGTTGTTAGCTCAGTCAGCTATTATTTATTGAGTGCCCACTGTGTCCCAGGTACTCACAGTTCCAGACACAAAGCAGCCTTCTTGGAGTATACTTTCCAATTGGGGAGCACACAATTAAGGAAGAAATAAATACAGAAAGTGGCAGGTTACAGATATCCATACACATCAGTACATAAATGAGATACCATACATGATTCTCTAAGTTGCTCTTTTTCACTCTACAGTATATCAAGGGTACGTTTACTCTTCAATAACAGATTGATCTTTGTGATCTCTTTTTATCTCCAAGGCAACCTCAAGCAGCATGCAGAGGCAGCCTTTTCCTCCCTTTATTGTGCTTCTTTCTCGCAGAAGCTCAGACCCCTGCTTTTACCCTATACATCATTGCTTGGCTCTACTCTGAATCCAGGTGACCTAGTGAGCCGCTTCAAGAGCGCATCTTAGTCTCTTCTGTATCCCAGGCTCATTTGTCCCCAGGGGATGCACATGACAACAGTCAGTGTACCCTCAGCCCATAGTGATCAGTTCAGTTCAGTTGCTCAGTTGTGTCTGACTCTTTGCAACCCCATGAATCGCAGCACGCCAGGCCTCCCTGTCCATCACCAACTCCCAGAGTTCACTCAGACTCACGCCCATCGAGTCGGTGATTCCATCCATCCATCTCATCCTCTGTCGTCCCCTTCTCCTCCTGCCCCCAATCCCTCCCAGCATTAGGGTCTTTTCCAATGAGTCAACTCTTCACATGAGGTGGCCATAGCGATCAGAAGGATTATAACAATTTAGACTACCTTCTAGCTACATCCAGGCAAGTCCACACTGATATTTCCAAGAAAGGATCACACGGTGTCTGGTCTGTGCTTGTTCTTTTACCTTCTTCTCTCTGGATACATTATGAGCTCACTGCAATTTCCTTTCTGAGTTAAACAGTGTTTCCTTGTTATTTGTACACTAATTTAAACACCCCCAAATAAACTTCTTTTGTTTTCCCTAAAGGGATAGATGATTAAAGCTTACAACCCAGGACTCTCCCCAGACAGCACTTCATGTGACACATTCTCCAGGAGATAAGTGTTTACTTTGCTGTCAGACTGAGCCAAGTCCCCATGAAAAGTTCTACGATCTCCCAGCTTGGTGACCTGGGAAGGTTCCTCTGTGGTTACTCTTTCACATATCATCCATCTTCTAGTAACTCCAAATCACTGGCCCCTTGAACATGCCTTGCTTCCTCTCACTGCCACATCTTTACACATTGCTGGTTCATCTATCTGAAATGATAACAAAAACGCCCATCACTTACTTTGCATCTGATATCTGCCAGTCCTCATGTCAGCCAGTTTTGAAAATGCAGGTGCCCAGTTAAATTTGTTTATTTTTATTTATCTATTTATTTTGGCTGTGTGTGGGCTTTCTCTAGAAAAACCCTTGATATAGAATAATTGCCTATTTCTTGGAAACTAACAATAGATCAGTTTTCTTTCTTTCTTCTTTTTATATTTTTATTAAGGTACATTCACATACCATAAAATTCACGAATTCTTTAAAAGTGAGCATTCTAATCATTTTAGTAAGTTTACAGAGTTCAGCAATCATTACTACAATTTTAGAACATTCCCATCACTCCAATAAAAAGTCCTTCATGCCCATTTCTCATCACTCCCCGAACTCCACCCCAGGCAACCACTAATCTATCAAAATTTTCTATCTCTATAGATTTTTCTTTCTGGACATTTAAATAAATGGAATCATCTGATATGTGTTTTTTGTGTGTCTGGCTTTTCTCTTAGCATGGTTTTGAGGTTCACCTATATTGGAGAATGTATCAGAACTCTATTTCTTATTAGTGCTCTATCAGTTCAGTTCAGTCACTCAGTCGTGTTTGACTCTTTGCAACCTGATGAACCATAGCACAACAGGCCTCCCTGTCGATCACCAACTCAGGGGGTTCACCCAAATTCATGTTCATTGAGTCAGTGATGCCATCCAACCATCTCATCCTCTGTTGTCCCCTTCTCCTCCTGCCCCCAATCCCTCCCAGCATCAGAGTCTTTTCAAATGAGTCAGCTCTTCGCATGAGGTGGCCAAAGTATTGGAGTTTCAGCTTCAGTATCAGTCCTTCCAATGAACACATAGGACTGATCTCCTTTAGGATGGATTGGTTGGATCTCCTTGCAGTCCAAGGGACTCTCAAGAGTCTTCTCCAACACCACAATTCAAAAGCATCAATTCTTCTGTGCTCAGCTTTCTTTATAGTCCAACTCTCACATCCATATATGACTACTGGAAAAACCATAGCCTTGACTAGACGAACCTTTATTGTCAAAGTAATGTCTCTGCTTTTTAATATGCTGTCTGCTGCTGCTGTTAAGTTGCTTCAGTCATGTCCAACTCTGTGCGACCCCATAGAAGGAAGCCCACCAGGTTCCCCCATCCCTGGGATTCTCCAAGCAAGAACACTGGAGTGGGTTGCCATTTCCTTCTCCAATGCATGAAAGTGAAAAGTGAAAGTCCAACTCTTCCCAACCCCATGGACTGCAGCTTACCAGGCTCCTCTGTCCATGGGATTTTCCAGGCAAGAGTACTGGAGTGGGGTGCCATTGCCTTCTCCAAATATGCTGTCTAGGTTGGTCATAACTTTTCTTCCAGGGAGCAATCATCTTTTAATTTCATGGCTGCAATCACCATCTGCAGTGATTTTGGAGCCTCCCAAAAAAAGTCAGCCACTGTTTCCACTGTTTTCCCATCTATTTCCCATGAAGTGATGGGACCAGATGCCATGATCTTCCTGTTCTGAATGTTGAGCTTTAAGCCAACTTTTTCACTCTCCTCTTTCACTTCATCAAGAGGCTCTTTAGTTCGTCTTCACTTTCTGCCAAAAGAGTGGGGTCATCTGCACATCTGAGGTTATTGATATTTCTCCTAACAATCTTGATTCTAGCTTGTGCTTCATCCAGCCCAGCGTTTCTCATGATGTACTCTGCAAAGAAGTTAAATAAGTAGGGTGACAATATACAGCCTTGACGTACTCCTTTCCCAGTTTGGAACCAGTCTGTTGTTCTGTATCCAGTTCTAACTGTTGCATACAGATTTCTCAAGAGGCAGGTCATACAGGTTTCTCAAGAGGCAGGTCAGGTGATCTGGTATTCCCATCTCTTTCAGAATTTTCCACAGTTTATTGTGGTCCAAACAGTCAAAGGCTTTGTCATAGTCAATAAAGCAGAAATAGATGTTTTTCTGGAACTCTCTTGCTTTTTCCATGATCCAGCGGATGTTGGCAATTTGATCTCTGGTTCCTCCACCTTTTTAAAAACCAGCTTGAACATCTGGAAGTTCACAGTTCATGTATGGCTGAAGCCTGGAGAATTTTGACCATTACTTTACTAGCGTGTGAGATGAGTGCAATTATGCGGTAGTTTGAGAATTCTTTGGCGTTGCCTTTCTTTGGGATTGGAATGAAAACTGACCTTTTCCAGTCCTGTGGCCACTGCTGAGTTTTCCAAATTTGCTGGCATATTGAGTGAAGCACTTTCACAGCATCATCTTTTAGGATTTGAAAGAGTCAACTGGAATTTCATCACCCCCATTAGCTTTGTTTGTAGTGATGCTTCCTAAGGCCCACTTGACTTCACATTCCAGGATGTCTGGCTCTAGGTGAGTGATCACACAATCATGATTATCTGGGTCGTGAAGATCTTTTTTGTACAGTTCTTCTGTGTATTCTTGCTACCTCTTCTTAGTGCTGTATAGGATTCCATGAATATTCTATGAATTCTATAGTCTATGAATATACCACATTTTGTCCACCTGTTCTGTGGCTGATAGACATTTTGGTTGTTTCCAGTCTTTGCTACTGTGAATAATGCTGCATACATGTCTCTTTGTGAACATAGGATAGGATGAAATTATTACTCCCAATACTTCATTCCCCATCAATAAGATAATACTATGTGGTGCCGGGGTCCAGCCCCAGTGGATCCAGGGTAATTCAAAGCAGGGACAGAGTTGGCATCCTAGGAAAGAACTTATTTAATTACAGATATAGAGAAAGATATAGAGAGAGATTAGAAACAGATAGTGTAGTAGGAAATATTAGTGGAGAAAAAGATGCTGAATAACTTGGTTTACATGGGATACCAATAAAATTCCAAGACAAGGAATTTGCACCATCTACATTGGGCCACTGGTGCAACTTGAATATCAGAAGGTGCCCCCCCCCCCCTTGGGCTCCTTCTTGCATGGATCTTAAAAGCCGGGGCAAGTAAGTAGACGTGTCAGGCACCCACGCTCCAGATGGGAATTCAGCCAGAAAAACGGAGAACAAGAAAGAAACGACACGGGGGAATCAGTCTTTCCAGAAACTGATCTGATTTCTTTATTTTTTAGCTTGGCTTATATACCGTTTGTTATACATAGGGATGAATACAGAGTCACGCGGGGGTCAGCAGTTCTGACCTTTATCAAAATCAGGTGCTTCACATAAATGTATAAAAAAAAGTCTTAGGGGTTTTACATCATCTTCTGGCCATGAGACCTGCTGAAATTTTACGACCCTTTCTTTCTGATAACCAAAAAACTTAATTTTCCAAGGGTGTTTTTTCTTAAACCAGGTGCCACCCCCTGAAGGTAGCAGATAAAGTTGCATTCCTATAGGGTGAGGTTGTAGTGGGTTACAACTAAGAAAGTAATTTATTTAACCTAAGGTTAACATGATTAATCTTAAAGGTTAATACTTATTTCTCCTATATGCTAGTTATATTCGTTATAAGGGCAGGGAATATGGAGATTTAGCAGCAAACATCTACCCAACAAATGAAAACCCTTCACCAATATAATTTCTAACCAACCCACTACACTAATAATTTCTAACTTCCCAAAAGAATCTGCCTTTAGTAAGTCTAAAACATCTCATGCCTTTCATGACTAGGAGGCTATAAACAATCACATGCGGCCAGATGAACCTGTACAGGCAGGCTAGATAACCTTCAGAGGAGTTCATAAGTTGAAACATTCTTGTCAGGAATTTTTATTGACTTGGAGCTGTAAGTTAACTCCTCCGAGAGAGGTAATGGGCGTAAAACCCCCTGTAAAGTCAGAGGTATAGGTGAGAGCATGAAACAGTAAAGTAGGTAGACTCTGGTTTTGGGGGTAGATGCTCGGGAACAGGGGGTTTCCTGAGGCTCGATTCCGCCTTTGCGTATGCCAAAGCCTCCTTCCTCATGACCTTTGCCATGGGCGGAGTTCCTCACACTGGCTCCCAGCAATGCGGGAGACCTGGGTTCGATCCCTGGGTCGGGAAGATCCCCTGGAGAAGGAAATGGCAACCCACTCCAGTACTCTTGCCTGGAAAATCCCATGGAAAGAGGAGCATGGTAGGCTACAGTCCATGGGGTCGCAAAGAGTCAGACACAACTGAGCGACTTCACTTCACCACATCTTTGCCATGTAATCTTGCAGCATCTACCCCTCTGAACAGAGCATAATCCACCCCCCCCCCATTAATGTTGGACTTGGCCATGTGAGTTATTTTGACCAACGGGTAGTCAGCAAAAGTAATGGTATGACAGATTCAAGATGAGGTCCTAAGTACCCTGAGAAATGTGTATTCATCCCTCTTGAGATTAAGCCATCTGCCATGAGAATATACCCAAGGTACCTTCTGGTCTCTAAAAGAGAAGACATTTGGAGCAGCCTTGAACCCAATATATAGACTCTGACAATAAATCCTGCTAATCTAAGCTGAGTCCAGCACTGACCCCACCAATTACAGAGCTATGAGTGAAAAAAAACTATGTATTACCTGTTGTTAGCAACTGACTTTGGGGGGATAGTTTTTATGCAACATTATTTCAGCAATAACTGACTAATACATCTTACTCTCTTCCCAATCCTTTATCCAAATTACCATTATATATCCTTACAGCATATACAGCTTATCTGATATGTGACAGGATTTCACATGTACTCTATTAAATTATTCTTTACTTCCCTCTGTGTGGTAACTTCCATGATGAACATGAAAGTCCAAGGGACTATCTTTTACAGTAGAATCATTAAGTATAGTTCCTAGTATGTGGTAAGCACTCAGAGATGTTTCTTTAAATATTTTTGATACATAGAGTTTTTTCCTGGCACCAAGAAAATCATTTCCAATCAACACTGAGTATTATCTTATGGACAAAATGAATTCTCACTTTTAATTTTCTCTTCTCTACCTACTGCTGCTTCTATTTTCTGTTATAATTTTTTTCTTTTTAAAATGTATTTATTTTTAATTGAATAATAATTGCTTTACAGTATTTTTTTGATTTCTGCCAAATATCGATATGAATGAGCCATAGGTAAACACATGTCCCCTCCTTTTTGAACCTCCCTCTCACCTTTGTTCCCATCCCACCTCTATAATTTTAATCATCTCTTTTATATCCATTTTCTCTGGATCCTCACAATAACCCAGTTTTATTCCCAATTAATAGATCATCATGAGAGGAAGTGACCTTCTCAAGGTCACACAGGTAGGAAGGAGAGAAGACCTGTTAGGTCTGACCATAGGCCCAGTATATTACCCAGCAAGAAGTGCCCCTGCTTATTTCTCACTGTAGTGTTTATGTGTGTTTTGGCTTTTCTGCTCTCCCAGGCAGTCCATCAGTCACTGGGGTCACAAATTTTTGCTCTGCCTGTTTCTTTTCTGATAAACTCTGGTTTTGTTTCTATATTACTGGGCAGCCAACATTATGAATCTTCTCCTATGTGACAGCAAAGGCTGATGCTGATGCGTTTTCTGTTTTGCGTACCTTTGCTTTAAACACACAGTTTTGGTTGTTGTTGTTGTTATATAGAATCTGGTGCTACTTCTGCTTTTCTTACTTTCAAATGTTTATTTTCAATATGAAATAGTTTGTAAGGCTTATCTATTTGACCAAATTATTCTATTTACTATAGCCTCTATAAACCATTTTTAATAACCTCTTCTACTCATCCATCAATTTCTTCTTTATGAGGACAGCTCTCCTTTAACATTTTTTGCATACAATGTTCTTGGATATTTTTTTACCAATAAAAAATTTGTCTTTTCCTTTCCCCTTTCCCTGACACTTCCTTTTCAAAGATTAATGTTTGTAACATTTTGTGTCCCTATGTATGACTTATTTCAAACAATAGAAAACACCCCTCCATTCTGGGTATGTTACCTTTTGGTTACTTGTTTGAGAATTCAAGGAGTTCACAACTCTTGAAATAAGTTTAAATCGACAAAACTCTGGATCAGTAGAGTGAGGATGATGAAATCACTTCCCTCCTCCAATTAAAGCTCTCTTTAGAATGAAATAAAAATTATATGTTGAATGCTAAGAAGAAGCCAGTAAGATGGCAAATATGGTAAAAAGCACTCATTGGGACATTCCAAAATCTGTGTTAGCAGAGGAGGAATAAACAGAAAAGGTAAATGTTTAATCTGATAATATTTAAAGCAACAATATTAATTCCTGTTGACCTATCTGGAGCTTTTATTCATGTATCCATTCAACATTTATTGATATTTTACTAGGCATCAACAATTATCAAAATACCTAGCCTATAAGTTAGCATTCAATAAATATCCAGTGCCCTGGATTGAATTCTTATGCAATGAGAATAGTGATAAATACTATAATGAAGATAGTATGGTCTCTTGAGCTTACAATCTGGAGCATTAAGAAGAGGCTTAATATTCATCAAAAAATATATTAGGTACTGGAAAGGTTTAACTAATCTTGCATTTAATCCTAATAGCTCATACTCTAAGGATAAGAAAAATAGAGACTAAAGTCACTTAGGGTTACACTGGGAGAAGTAGCAGTAAATTGAATCACCAATAGCCTAAATAAATAGAATTTTGTTTTTCTCACATAACAGATAGGCAGGTGAATTTCTGGATACAATAGGTAAAAATATCAAGATCGACACTTCTATGGCTCTTCTGTTTTTTTCTTTTCTTCCTTTAGTTTCATGGTTACAAGACACTTGCTGTATCTCTGCATATCAATCCATATTCGAGACATAAATAAGAAGAATGGTGCTATATATTTTGACAAGGAGAAAAATGGTGCTATATATTTCTCTCCTTTTTAATAGTAGAGAAAAATCACATGTAACATCATATTGTTTCCTATGTATTATTTCATTTAACTGTCTTCTCCTTGGAATACATTTTGTAAAAGTTCTTTTGGTGAGGATCTGTGGTAGTAAAATTTCTGAGTCCTTATTGTCTGAAAATTTACTTATTTAATGTGCATACCTGAATTACAATTGAGCTAGGTATAAAAATAAGTTCAAAATTATTTTCCATCATGGTTTTGAAGATATGTCTCCATTGTCTGCTTGATTTAAATATTGCTAAGTAGAAGTCTGGTGTCACTCAAATAATCATTCCATTGTAGTTAATCTGCCTTTTGCAAGTGCTCTGTTGTTCAGTCACTCAGTTCTGTCCTATTCTTTGTGACTCCACGGACTACAGCATGCCAGGCTTTCCTGTCCTTTACTCTCTCCTAGAGTTTGTAATTGCTATCTTTTTTATACTTCTTATTTTTATTGAAGTATAGTTGATCTACAATGTTTCAGGTATACAGCGAAGTGATTCATTTATACATATGCAAGTATTTTTTTTCAGACTGTTTTCCATCATAGGTTATTATAAGCTATTGAATATAGTTCCCTGTGATATAGGTCCTTATTATTTATCTATTTTATACATAGTAGTTTGTGTCTGCTAATCTCAAAGTTTGAATTTGTCCCTCCCCTACTTGCTTTCCCCTTTGGTAACCACGTTTTCTATAACACTTTTGTTTCTGTTTTATAAAGAGTTCATTTATATCATATTGTAGATTCCACATATAAGTAATATCATACGCTATTTGTCTTTCTCTAACTTTCTTCACTTTGTATGATATTTCTAGGTCCATCCATGTTGCTACAAATGACATTATTTCACTACTTTTTTGTGGCTGAAGAATACTCCATATATGTGTAACATGTATATACACACCACATCTTCTTAATTTAGCCGTCTGTTAGACATCTAAGTTGTTTTCATATCTTGGCTACCATAAGTAGTGCTTCTATGAACATTAGGTTTCATGTATCTTTTCTCCAGATATATGCCCAGGAGTAGGATTACTGGATGACATGGTAGTTTTATTTTTAGTTTTTCAAGAAAACTCCATATTGTTTTCCATAATGGCTGCACCAATTTACATTCCCATAAATATGAGTGTTTTCTTTCTCCAGTATTTGTTATTTATAGACATTTTAGTGATGGCCATTATGACCACTGAGAGTTGATACCTGATTGTAGTTTTGATTTGTATTTCACTATGGCAGAAAGTGAAGAGGAGCTAAAAAGCCTCTTGATGAAAGTGAAAGAGGAGAGTGAAAAAGTTGGCTTAAAGCTCAACATTCAGAAAACGAAGATCATGGCATCTGGTCCCATCACTTCATGGGAAATAGATGGGGAAACAGGGGAAACAGTGTCAGACTATTTTGGGGGGCTCCAAAATCACTGCAGATGGTGATTGCAGCCTTGAAATTAAAAGACGCTTGCTCCTTGGAAGAAAAGTTATGGCCAACCTAGATAGTATATTCAAAAGCAGAGACATTACTTTGCCGACTAAGGTCTGTCTAGTCAAGGCTATGTTTTTCCTGTGGTCATGTATGGATGTGAGAGTTGGACTGTGAAGAAGGCTGAGTGCCAAAGAATTGATGCTTTTGAAGTGTGGTGTTGGAGAAGACTCTTGAGAGTCCCTTGGACTGCAAGGAGATCCAACCAGTCCATTCTAAAGGAGATCAACCCCGAGATTTCTTTGGAAGGAATGATGCTAAAGCTGAGGCTCCAGTACTTTGGCCACCTCATGCGAAGAGTTGACTCATTGGAAAAGACTCTGATGCTGGGAGGGATTGGGGGCAGGAAAAGGAGGGGACGACCGAGGATGAGATGGCTGAATGGCATCACGAACTCGATGGACGTGAGTCTGAGTGAACTCCGGGAGATGGTGATGGACAGGGAGGCCTGGCGTGCTGCGATTCATAGGGTCACAAAGAGTCGGACATGATTGAGCGACTGAACTGAACTGAATGTAATTGTTATTTTTAAAAGTTTCTGTTTTTTCTCAATGTTCTGAAGTTTCATACAAAGTTTCTAAGTATAGGTTATTTTTATTTACCCTGTTCTGCACTAGTGGTCTCTATAAATCTGAAAACTATGACCATCTCAGGTATTGGAAATTTTCAGATACTGCTTTTCTTCCATTCTCTTCATTTTCTCTTCCTGAAACTCTTATCACAATGCTTAGATTTCTTCATCTATTTTCATTTTTTCTTTACCTTTTCCCATACTTTTATCAAAGAGTAAGCAAAGACATTCAGTTTAGTTAAAAACAAAGATGAAATTTACTTGAATAAGAGGAAGATAAAACATGTACAGATTGATTACTGGGGGGAAATAGTGATACAAGGTTTATAAAAGAAAAAATAAACCCACTTTGTGGTCATGATAAACTTATTTTTATGTCCTTGGTAGATGTTTGGCTGAAATTGTGTGCCCAGGAGTATTAACATTGTGGTCAGGGAAACAGCTCAAGTTATATGGATTGTCCACAAAATATTGTGATCTCATCCATGGAATGTTTGTGGGATGTGCATCTCTGGGCAGTGGCTGCTGCTGTCCTTCTGATGGCTTCTCCACCTCAGTAAACCTGAGACTACACATTTCCACCCCCACCCCCACCCCACCCCCACCCCCCCCACCATTATTCTTTATTTTTTTATCTCTTGTTCTTTTTGTGTAACACTCTGGAATATTCCTCAGCTCAACGTTTTGGCTCACTGATTCACCCTTCAACTGGTTCAATGTGCTATTTAAGCCATAAATCAAGGATTCTTTTCTTAATAGCTGTAAGTAGATAATTAGCCAGTCATGTGATTGACCAGTTGCTGTTTGCTATCATGTAAGAGCTCAGCCTGGGCATAATCACTTTGGCTTCTCATCATGTGGGCCTCAACAATGGGCTGTAGGGGAGTAGCTCAGTTCCAAAAGCTAGTGTCCTGAGAGATCCAGGGGGAAGCTGTATTACCTTTCATGATTTAGCTTTTGCTATGGAAGTACCATAACCACTTCTACCATAGCCACAACCCTGCCTAAATTTAAGGGATGAGAACACAGCTTCCAATCCTCAATGAGAACTATGTCCAAGTCATATTATAAGAAAGGAATCTGGAATGGGAGTTGTGATGGCAAATTCAGTTCAGTCACTGAGTCATGTCTGACTCTTTGCAACCCTATGGACTGCAGCACGCCAGGCTTCCCTGTTCATCACCAATTTCCAGAGCTTGCTCAAACTTATGTCCATCAAGTCAGTCATGCCATCCAACCATCTCATCTTCTGTTGTCTCCTTCTCCTCTTGCCTTCAATCTTTCCCAGCATCAGGGTCTTTTCCAATGAGTCAGTTCTTTGCATCAGGTGGCCAAAGTATTGGAGTTTCAGCTTCAGCATCAGTCCTTCCAATGAATATTCAGGCCTGATTTCCTTTAGGATGGACTGGTTTCATCTCCTTACAGTGCAAGGGACTCTCAAGAGTCTTCTTCAACACCACAGTTCAAAAGCATCTATTCTTTGGCGTTCAGCTTTATTTACAGTCCAACTCTCACATCCATATATGACTACTGGAAAAACCATAGCTTTGACTAGACAGAACTTTGTTGGCAAGGTAATGTCTCTGCTTTTTAATATGTTTATAGGTTGGGCATAGCTTTTCTTCCAAGGAGCAAGCGTCTTTTAATTTCATGACTGCAGTCACCATCTACAGTGATTTTGGAACCCAAGAAAATATAGTCTGTCACTGTTTCCATTGTCTTCCCATCTATTTACCATGAAGTGATGGGACCAGATGCCATGATCTTAGTTTTCTGAATGTTGAGTTTTAAGCCAACTTTTTCACTCTCCTGTTTTACTTTCATCAAGAGGCTTTTTAGTTCTTTGTTGCTTTCTGCCATAAGGGTGGTATCATCTGCATGTCTGAGGTTATTGATATTTCTCCCAGCAAATTATGAAAACCTGTCACATTGTCTTTCCTTTTTGATGGTGACCTTCTTGAGTCACTGGTCAGTTTTGTTGTGGGTCACTTATAAAGTCTGTCCCCTCTTGGTGGGGCAGTCTCATGACAGTGGTGGATTCAGACTCACAAAGACGATGCTACAAGAGCCCAGAGACCACCTGAGCCCTTAGCAGCAGTATGGTGCCCTCAGCTCTCTGCTGTGGTTCCTATTCTGCTTTTTCTATCAAGGACTCCCCATTTTAAGTGCACAGACAGTCCCTTTGTTGTTTTATAGCTTGGCTATGTATTTCCTTTTACTATCATTTTGGTGATTTGGTGTATGAGGGGAAGATTTTAGCATTTCCTCAACCTATCATACTGAACATAATTTCCTCGGTTGGAATTTTTATTGTACACATTTTACAGTTAAAGAATGTGAGACTCAGAAAGGTTAAGTGACTTGCCTAAGCTTGAGAGGTTGAAATGAGTCTGACTCCAAAGTTACTATGCTCTACCCCATCTCACTTAAAAGTTCTTGTTCATGTCCAAAATATTACTGTAGATAAAGGAGACAGATTTCATCAACCATACATATAAATCCATCCAACTCTCTTATAATCAGACCTCATATATGAAGTATTTTAGTGCATCAGAAGGAATGGCTTATGAAACTTTGATAGCTTGAATCCAGCAGCTTCTTATCCCATGATTTCAAAAGATATCTCACCATTTTTTATAACAAATTCTTTACCAGGAAAAAATATATATGATTTTATAACTCATAATGGGCACATATTAGGTAGCAGGATCATACTAACTTTCAGTATAATATTTTATAATAAACCTAAAATTGTGAGCTTGAAACAGAGCAATTAATTTCTTAACACTTCTTGTGATAATATTTCTAGTGACTCACAGGAACTGACTTCCTTTCTTCCAGCCTGTGAGTATACATCAACTCAGAATAACAAACCAGAAACAACCCCAAGGCATTGAGCCATCATGTTGCTGCCATTGTTTAGTCTCTGGGTCATGTCCAACTCTTTTGTCCATGGACTGTATCCATCCAGGCTCCTCTGTCCATGGGATTTCCCAGGCAAGAATACTGGAGTGGGTTGCTATTTTCTTCTCCAGGGGATCTTCCCAACCCAGGGATCAAATCTGTGTCTCCTGCATTGGCAGGTGGGGTTCTTTGCCCCTGAGCCACCTGGGGAGCCCAGAGAGCTGCCTGGAAATAATCATCATAGCCATTTTAGTATTATTGTCTTGAAAAAAGACATTTTGTTTAAATATAAATTATGTATCAGTTTGCACTTAGACTGTTCAATGGGTTCTTCCCTTTCACATCCTCTGGGTCATTTCTATTTGGTTTTCTTGTCCCTTCTCACCGTTTTTCAACTCAACATGAAAGTCTTGACTAAGCTCTCAATATGCTATGTGGGGGAGCAGTGGTTCCCACATGTGGAGAGCAGTATAACTACCAACAAGCACAAAAAAATTATCACATACAGAAGTGTAAAGCCATGGGACTAACATGAGAGTTGATAGTTGTTTATTTTGCCAAGTATATTAAAACAAAGAAAAATAAAAGAAAAGCTACTATCTACTATCATTTCCAAAACAAGGACACACATACTTTTAAAGATTAAGAAAAATATAATCTCACACTTCAGATTTTCTTTTTTTCTTTTCCATTATTGTATATCATGTGTGTGTGTTTAGTCATTTCAGTCATCTTATTCTTTGTGACCCTACAGACTATAGCCCACCAGGCTCCTCTGTCAATGGGATTCTCTAGGCAAGAATGCTCGAGTGGGTTGCCGTGTCCTCCTCCAGGGGGTCTTCCTGACCCAGGGATCAAATCTGAGTCTCCTGTGTCTCCTGCATTGCAGGTGGATTCTTTACCACTGAGCTATCAGGGAAGCCTGTATTGTTTATCATAGGATGTTGAATACAGTTCCCTGTCCTATATGGTAGGATTTTGCTGTTTATTTACTCTATATTTAAGAGTTTGCATCTGCTAATCACAGCCTCGTAATCCAACTCTCCTGCTTGGCAACCACAAGTCTGTTTCTTGTATCTGTGAGCCTGCTTCTGTTTTATACATAAATTCTTTTGTGTCATATTTTAGATTCTACCTATAAATGATATCATATGGTATTTGTCTTTCTCTTTCTGACTTCCCCAGTTCAGTTCAGTTCAGTTCAGTTGCAGTCATGTCCAACTCTTTGTGACCCCATGGACTGCAGCATGCCAGGCCTCCCTGTCCATCACCAACTACCGGAGCTTACACATTGAGTTGGTGATGCTATCCAACCATCATGTCATCTTCTGTCATCCCCTTCTCCTCCCACCTTCAATCTTTCCCCGCATCAGGGTCTTTTCAAATGAATCAGTTCTTTGAATCATCGGGTGGCCAAAGTATTGGAGTTTCAGCTTCAACATCAGTCCTTCCAATGAATATTCTGGACCGATTTCCTTTAGGATGGACTGGTTGGATCTCTTTGCAGTCCAAGGGACTCTCAAGAGTCTTCTCCAACACCACAGTTCAAAAGTATCAATTCTTCCATGCTCAGCTTTACTTCCGTAAGTCATACTTTAAATTTTAAACATGAAAAACTCACTATAATTTTTTTTCGTAGTTCCTTCATCTCCCCACAAGACAAAAAAACTGACTTGTGGTTTGGGAACATTTGCTCTAGGTAATGTTGGGATTACTAAAGGAGATCAGTCCTGGGTGTTCATTGGAAGGACTGATGCTGAAACTGAAATTCCAATACTTTGGCCACCTCATGCGAAGAGTTGACTCATTGGAAAAGACCCTGACGCTGGGAGGAATTAGGGGCAGGAGGAGAAGGGGAAGACAGAGGATGAGATGGCTGGATGGCATCACTGACTTGATGGACATGAGTTTGGGTAAACTCCAGGAGTTGATGATGGACAGGGAGGCCTGGCGTGCTGCTATTCATGGGGTCGCAAAGAGTTGGACATGACTGAGTGACTGAACTGACTGGCTGAATCTTGCTCCAGTGTGATGTCACCCACAGCTGTGACTGGACATCAGCTGGCATATCACTGTCCCTTTCCCTCTTCATTGTCTACCTCCTAAGGGTTGACTCCCAGCATGTGGATATACTGAGTACTCACTGTGATGAGAGCAAGACAGTTTTTCTTCACTCTCCTGCAATGCACCTCTTCCTCCACTTACCTGGGGACCCAGCCATGTTCGTCAAAAATAACTGCACAAAAGTCTGCCTGCCTATGATTCAAGAATGATGTATTTTTTTGACTTAGGCAGGTATACTGTGTAACCAATGATCTCATTTATCCCAAAAGTTTGTTGGTTTGGGGAATCTGTATGTTTCACTTGTGCGTCTTAGTCACATGGGTAAAGATTTCACCACTTTTCACAGAACATCCAAGGTCTTCTCACACTTTGGGACATAAGAATCTCTAAGAATCTACAGCAAAGGTTTTCTTTAACCCTCAATGAGCAGAAGACAGTAGTCGAAGGAGAAGCATCGATTATATATGTATATAATCTCACAAAACAGAAAGTCCAGCTGATGCAGCTGATGGGAGGGACTGGTGGTGGAAAAAACTGGATCTTGCTCTGTGGGCACAGCTATGCTCAGTAAAGCTTTATTCCAATTATCTGCTGATGGGTGGGGTTGCACTCCCTCCCTGTTGATTGTTTGACCTGAGGCAGTCCACCCTTAGGGTCTACAGGCTCTACAGTAGGATTGATGGAATCTCCCCAAGAGGACTTATGCCAACGGGCCCCTTCCAGGATTGCTGTTGCCAGTGCACCTGTCCCCATGGCGAGCCACTGCCAACCCACACCTCCAAGGGAGACCCTCCAACACTAGCAGGAGGATATGCATGCACTTCATTCTACTCTGCCATCTTGAGTAAGAAAAGCCTCTTAGCCTCATCCACCAGAGGGCAGACAGAAGAAGCAAGATGAACCATAATTCTGCTGCAGCTAGAACCAAAACCACATCACAGAAAGTTAACAGGATGAAAAAGTAGAGGGTTTTGTACCAGATGAAGGGACAAGATGTTATTGTTGTTGTTGTTCAGTCACTCAGTCATGTCCAACTCTTTGCTACCCCATGGACTGCAGCATGCCAGGCTTCCCTGTCCTTCACCAGTGCCTGGAGCTTGCTCAAACTCATGTCCACTGAGTTGGTGATGCCATCCAACCATCTCATCCTCTGTTGTCCCCTTCTCTTCCTGCCTTCCATCGTTCATAGCATCAGGGTCTTTTCTAATGAGTCAGAGGTTCACATCAGGTGGTCAAAGTACTGGAGCTTCAGTTTTAGCATCAGTCCTTCCAAAGAATATTCAGGGTTTATTTCCTTTAGGATTGCCTGATTCAATCTCCTTGCAGTCCAAGGGACTCTCAAGAGTCTTCTCCAACCACAGCTCAAAAGCATCAACTCTTCAGTGCTCAGCTTTCTTTATGGTTCAACTCTCACATCCATACATGACTACTGGAAAAACCATTGCATTGATATACAGACCTTTGTCCACAAAGTAATATCTTTTCTTTTTAATATACTATGTTTGTCATAGCTTTTTTTCCCAAGGAGCAAGCGTCTTTTAATATCACCATCCACAGTGATTTTGGAACCCAAGAAAATAAAGTCTGTCACTGTTTCCATTGTTTCCCCATCTATTTCCCATGAAGTGATGGGACTGGATGCCATGATCTTCGTTTTCTGAATGCTGAGCTTTAAACCAACTTTTTCACTCTACTCTTTCACTTTCATCAAGAGGCTTTTTAGCTCCTCTTCACTTCCTGCCATAAGGGTGGTGTCATCTGCATATCTGAGTTTATTGATATTTCTCCTGGCAATCTTGATTCCAGCTTGTGCTTTCTCCAACCCGGCATTAAGCATGATGTACTCTGCATATAAGTTAAATAAGCAGGGTGACAATATACAGCCTTGATATATTCCTTTCCCAATTTGGAACCATTCTATTGTTCTATGTCCAGTTCTAACTGTTGCTTCTTGACCTGCATACAGGTTTCTCAGAAGGCAGATAAGATGGTCTGGTATTCCCATCTCTTTAAGACTTTTCCACAGTTTGTTGTGATCCACACAGGCAAAGGCTTTAGAATAGTAGAAGAAGCAGAAGTAGGTGTTTTTCTGGAATTCCCTTGTTTTTCCTATGATCCAACAGATGCTGGCAATTTGATCTCTGGTTACTCTGCCTTTTCTAAATCCAGTTTGTACATCTGGAAGTTCTCGGTTCACGTACTGTTGAGGCCTAGCTTGGAGGATTTTGAACACAACCTGGCTAGCATGTGAAATGAATGCAATTGTGCAGTAGTTTAAACATTCTTTGACATTGTCCTTCTTTGGGATTGGAGTGAAAACTGACCTTTTCCAGGCCTGTGGCCACTGCTGAGTATAACCTAAATCAAATCCCTTATGACTATACAATGGAAGTGACAAATAGACTCAAGGAGTTAGATCTGATAGACAAAATCCCCGAGGAACTATGGATGGAGATTCACAACATTGTACAGTGGTCAAAACCATCCCCAAGAAAAAGGGACAAGGCGAAACCCTAGAAAAACAACCAAATGAAGTGGAGATAGGCAAACTTCCAGAAAAAAAATTCAGGATAATGATAGTGAAGCTGATCCGGGGTCTCAAAGAATGGAAGTAAAAATTGAGAAAATGCAAGAAATGTTTACCAAAGACCTAGAAGAACTAAAAAACAAACAAACAAATTAACGGTATACTATGTACATCCTAAGTCACTTCAGTCATGTCTGACTCTGTGTCACCCTATGGTTCTGCAGCCTGCCAGGATCCTCTTTCCATGGGGATTCTCCAGGCAAGAATACTAGAGTGGGTTGCTATGCCCTCCTCCAAGGGATCTTCCCGCCTCAGAGATAGAGCCCACATCTCTTCTGTCTCGTGCATTGGCAGGTGGGTTCTTTACCACTAGTGCCGCCTGGGGAGCTAGAAGGAAACAATAGCAGAATAACTCAGGCAGAAGAATGGATAAGTGACCTGGAAGACAGAAGGGTGAAAATCACTTTCTCACAACAAAATTAAAAAAAGAAAAAGAATGAAAAAAAAAATGAAGACAGCCTAAGAGACCTCTGGAACAACATTAAACACACCAACATTCACATTATAGGAGTCTCAGAAGGAGAAGAGAAAGAATCTGAGAAAATATTTGAAGAAATAATAGCTGAAAACTTCTCTAACATGGAAAAGGAAATATAGTCAACCAAGTTCAGGAAACACAGAGAGTCCCAGGCAGGATAAACCCAAGGAGGAACACACCAAGACAGATAGTAATCAAAATGACAAAAATTAAAGACAGAGATAAAACCTTAAAAGCAACAAAGAAAAAATGACAAATAATACACAAGGGAACTCCTATCAGTCTATTAGCTAATTTTTCAACAGAAACTCTACAAACCAGAAGGGAATGGCATGATATATTTAAAGTGATGAAAGGGACGAACCTACAACCAGGAATACTCTATCCAGCAAGAGTCTCTTTCAGATTTGATGGAAAACCAAAAACTTTCCAGACAAGCAAAAGTGAAGAGAATTTAGTACCATGAAACCAGGTTTACAACAAATATAAATGAAATTCTATAGGCAGAAAACACAAGAGAAGGAAAAGACCTACACAAAAAAAAATCCAAAGCAATTAAGAAAATGGTAGTAGGATCATACATATTGATAATTACCTTAACTATAAATGGATTAAATGCACCAACCAAAAGACATGGACTGGCTGGGGGGTGAGAACATGTGCTTGCATGCACTTCCACTTACCTACTCAAATCCCCAAATTGTGTGTAATTATTTTATATTGTTAAGTTAATCATGTTTCTATTATTGATTGTAACGGCAATTATCTTTTCTTCTTATCTGGCTATTGACTGTGAAAACTGATAAACAGCTTTTACTCTTGTGGGGAGAAAACTAAACACGCTATATTCCATGGCCATTCTTGCCTTTTGTTATGACCCACACTCTGCGGCTCGTGTTTCTTCCAGGGCCTCTCACTTTCTGAGATGGCCCACAATCTGTGGAGAGTGTTTCTCTCTAAATAAGTCCACTTCTTACTATAAAAAAAGTAAGGAAAAATGACAGAAAGAAATGACTGGCTTCCTTACTATAAAAAAGTCCAGAGGCATAATGTCAGAGAGGGATGATTTATGAGATCAGTACCATCATCAGAACCAGGGTCTTCCCATCATTCTATTCTGCATTTTCCCTGTGGGTTTCACCCCTAGGTTGACACCACAAGGGCTCTGGCCCTCTAGCCATCATGTTCAGACACATGTCAGGTAAGGAAGTTCATGTCTTCCTGTATTTCTCTCACAGGAAGGAAAGTGTCCCCAGAAGCCTCCTGGAAAATTTTCCCTCAAGTTTCATTGGCTTAAATACACACACATGCCCACTCCTGGACCAATAAGGAACAGAGATTAAAATTAGACTAAAACAGATTAGGTATCCTCTTGGAGCTGGAAGTGGAGTCAACTTCCCCTGGGTATTTGATTGCAAGGGAAAGGGTGGCTGCCTAGGGGGAAAATCAGGGTTCTGCTATGGAGAAGCAAGGAATAAGTATCAAGCATGCAAATAACAGTGCCTCCCACATCCTTTTAAATAAATTTGTGGTTCATATGGGGAGGGAGATGGGAGGGGGGTTCAGGATTGGGAACATGTGTACACCCATGGCAGATTCATGTTGATGTACGGCAAAACCAATACAGTACTGTAAAGTAAAATTAAAAAAAAAAAAAAAAGAAAGAAAAACAAAAGTAAATAAATATGTGAGTTAATACTATTTATTCATCTTCAAGAAAATAGATTTATGGATTCTGTGTTAAAATATTTTCAGCTACAAGTTCCAATAATATTCAACCAAATGTGGTTTCAACAATTGTAGTTTCCCTTGTGGCTCAGCTGGTAAAGAATCTGCCTGCAATGCAGGAGACCTGGGTTCGATCCCTGGGTTGGGAAGATCCCCTGGAGAAGGGAAAGGCTACCCACTGCAGTATTCTGACCTGGAAAATTCCATGGACTGTATAGTCCATGGGGTCGCAAAGAGTCAGACATGACTGAGTGACTTTCACTTCACTTCACTTTTCTCTTACAACAGAAATATTTTAAGTAGATCATTCCAGGCTTTTCAGTGGCTCACGACTATGAGGACTCTGGGTCAGCTTTTCACTGATTTTCTTGACTTTTTCCTCATAGTCACAAGTTGGCTGCTGATGCTTCACATGCCTCATCCCCACAGGACAACAGGAAGGAAGCGAAAAGAGGTGAAGGGAGGAAATGGGAGGGGAGGAGGAAGAAAGGGAAGGATTTTCTCTTCAAAGGATTCTCTAAGTCTGGGCTTTTCTGACTACAAACCCTGAGGCAAAGACTTGTGTGCAAGTAGTTGTTTAGGGAATGTGATTCTCTCGTGAAGAATGGGAGTTTAGGATACAAGCAGTGAAACAGAAATGAAGGGAAAGACAATGCAGGATGACTATTGATGTGGCCACTACTGTGGGATATGTGCTCAAACTACTGGGACTTTCTGATGAGGCTTGTGAAATGCATCTTCATGAATGTCCATACAGGAGATGAAAAAGAAAAGGTTTATCACCTCTGACCTCCCAGTGGTTGAGGTTTGCCTAGTAGCATTAAGTCACCCCACACCTCCAGGTTGTGCTGCAGAGAACAAGCTTCCTGTGGACTTTGAAGGTTGTGGCATCAGAGAAACCCCTGAACAAGAAATGAGAAGCACAGTGCCTGGGCCCAGGTGAGGTCCCATCAAATTGCACCTGCACAGTCAGGCACTGGCTGGCACAAAGCTCCTCAGCAGAAAGGCTGAGGGGATTTTTAAGTGATGCACCAGAGTGGTCCAATGCAGTTTCTCTTTTCAATAGGGAGGAAAATCATTCATGAAGTTCTAAGCAGACACTCACTATGTGATGTCTCATGGTCTCATTGTCCACAGCTGGGTGACATGCTCACCCATAAATGCATAGAAGGTTATGATGTATGCATTCTTAGCCTCTAGAAGAAAAGGTTGGCTTTGCCAGCAAAATACAAGAGGGTGCGATATGTATTTCTTGATCCTAACAAAAGATAGAGGATAGGGTGCTTATTTGCTGGAGGAGGTTTTTCTACAACCAGACACAAAGTCAGACCCAGTGGGAGGAAGAGGAGTGGAAGGAAGAGTGGGACAACTGAGAAACGCGGACAGGAAAGGGAAATTCACTCTGTCTGAGCGGAGATTGGTGAGTCTGCATCTTGAGAACCAGGGAGCGGGGAACAAGCTGAATCCTGCTCAGTGTCACCCACCTGAGGACCTGAGTACACTGCCAGGTCCTCCACGACCCAACTGATCTACTGTCTACATAAAACCCACCGTGCACTAGTTCCAGCACCTGAGGGCGGCAGATGGCCGGGAGGAGAAAGGCTCTCCCCTAACCAAGGGGGACCGGGAAAAACCAGCTGTTATTTCCCTATGAGCCAGGAGAGCAGTGGACACCTCACCCGTGTTATGAAAGGTATCCAGCACCCTGGCGTGACATGTGGAGCATTAAGTTTGGTTTTAAAATAGAAATCTGATAATTGTGCAGATGAGATAAGTAAAGAAAAGTTCCCATCAGTTCAGGACCTTCTAGAACTAATAGCAAAAAAAAAAAAAAGTCCCCTATTCATCACAGGGGACTGGAATGCAAAAGTAGGAAGTCAAGAAATACCTGGAGTAGCAGGCAAGTTTAGCCTTGGAGTACAAAATGAAGCAGGGCAAAGGCTAACAAGTTTTGCCAAGAGAACACACTGGTCATAGCAAACATCCTCTTCCAACAACACAAGAGACAACTCTACACATGGACATCACCAGATGGTCAATACCAAAATCAGATTGATTATATTCTTTGCAGCCCAAGAGGGAGAAGCTCTATACCATCAACAAAAACAAGACCAGGAGCTGACTGTGGCTGATGAACTCCTTATTGCAAAATTCAGACTTAAATTGAAGAAAATAGGGAAAATGACTAGGCCATTCAGATATGACCTAAATCAAATCCCTTGTGATACACAGTGGAAGTGACAAATAGATCCAAGGGATTAAATCTGGTAGACAGAGTGCCTGAAGAATTATGGATGGAGGTTTGTAACATTGTACAGGAGGTGGTGATCAAAACCATACACAAGAAAAAGAAATGCAAAATAGCAAAATGGTTATCTGAGGAGGTCTTACAGACAGCTGAGAAGAAGAGAAGTGCAAAGTAAAGGGGAAATGGAAAGACATCCTTATTTGAATGAAGAGTTCCAAAGACTAGCAAAAAGAGGTAAGAAAGCTTTCTTCAGTGATCAATGCAAAGAAACAGAGGAAAACCATAGAATGGGAAAGACTAGACATCTCTTCAAGAAAATTAGAGATACCAAGGGAACATTTCATGCAAAAATGGGCACAATAAAGGACAGAAACAGTATGGACCTAACAGAAGCAGAAGATATTAAGAAGAGGTGGCAAGAAAACACAGAAGAACTATACAAACAAAGATCTTCATGACTCAGATAATCACGATGATGTGATCACTCATCTAGAGCCAGACATCCTGGACTGTGAAGTCAAGTGGGCCTTAGGAAGCATCTCTATGAACACAGATAGTGGAGGTGATGGAATTCCAGTTGAGCTCCTTCAAATCCTGAAAGATGATGCTGTGAAAGTGCTGCACTCAATATGCCAGCAAATTTGGAAAACTCAGCAGTGGCCACAGGACTGGAATAGGTCAGTTTTCATTCGAATTACAAAGGCAAAGCCAAAGAATGTTCAAACTACCAAACAATTGCACTCATCTCACATGCTAGCAAAGCAATGCTCAAAATTCTCCAAGCTAGGCTTCAACAGTACATGAACTGAGAATTTCCAGATGTTCAAGCTGTATTTAGAAAAGGCAGAGGAACTAAAGATCAAATTGCCAACATCCACTGGATCATAGAAAAAGCAAGAGAATTCCACAAAAACATCTACTTCTGCTTCATCTACTATGCTAAAGCCTTGACTGTGTGGATCACAACAAACTCTGGAAAATTCTTAAAGAGATGGGAATACCAGACCATGTTACCTGTCAGTTCAGGCACAGAGTGACAAAAGCTAAAGATAGGAAAGGGAAAGGAGGCAGTAAGACACCCTGGAGGGGGAAATGGCCACTACGAAGAAAGACTAAAATGGCCAGTAAGAAGAAAGACTGGGGAGTTCCTTGGTGGTCCAGTGGTTAAGAATCCACCTTTCAATGCAAGGGATATGGGTTCAATCCCTGGTCAGGGAACTAAGATCCTACATAGAAAGTGAAAGAAAAGAAAGTGAAGTCTCTCAGTCGTATCCAACTCTGCAACCCCATGAACTGTAGCCTACCAGGCTCCTCCATCCATGGAATTTTCCAGGCAAGAGTACTGGACTGGGTTGTCATTTCCTTCACCGGGGATCTTTCTGACCCAGGGATTGAAACCAGGTCTCCCATATTGCAGGTAGACGCTTTTTGAGCCACTAGGGAAACCCAAGATTCTACATACCATGGAGCAACTAAGTCCAGAAGCTGCAACTACTGAGCCTGCTCACCAAAATAAAAGATCCTGCATGACTCACAGAAGACCATATGTGCCACAACTAAAACCTGATGCAGTCAAATAAATAAATAAATATTTTAATAAAGAAAAAGAAAAGACTAGACAAGGGTTGGTGGGTGGCAGCATATGAAAGAAAAGAGACAAGAAAGAGTTGGTAAGATTCCCAATATTCCCACTCCTGGTGAATCATGCTACCACAGCCTGAAAGGACGAAGGAAGAAGCTGAACAGTCAGCATGGGAGGAAAGATAATTTCTGTTTTGGACAGAAGGTAAAAGAAGCAATGTCCAGACACCCTCATGGAAATGCCCACTAAGCATAGAGACAGGGTTAGAAGTTGGGGAAAAGGTCAGAGGAGAAGACAAATTTGAGTCCATTCTGCAGATATCTGTTGCACTTTTAGGGGTGTGTGTGTGCTCAGTAGCTAAGTCATGCCCAATTTACAACCCTATGGACTGCAGACAGCAAGGCTCCTCTGTGCATGGGATTTTCCAGGCAATTTTCCAATCACTCACTGGAGTGAGTGGCCATTTTCCCCTCCAGGGGATCTTTCCAAACCAGGGATCGAACCCGAGTTTCCTGCGTCTCTTGCATTGACAGGTGGATTCTTTACCATTAATCCACCTGGCAAGCCCCTGAATAAGGATCTTAGGTATAAGATCCTGAATCTCCTAGGTACTAGGTTAACCAGACTCTTCTTGGCTGGAAGCTCATCTGAATTCAGGTAACAGGTTTTCAACATACAGCTGGCTTGTCCCAGAGAGACAGTGAAAACGGAGGAATAAAAAGGCTGAAGTCAGACAGAGCTTTTGGGGCAGGTAAGTTTGGAGGATGGAAAGCAGCACCAACTGCTGCAAATGGCCAAGGGAAAACAAGGTTGAGTGAAGGTCATGCCTTTGCCAGGGTGAGGCTCTAGCTATTTTGCTAGTTCCTTTTTGGTAATTTGCAGAAGCAGAAAACAGAAAGCAGAGTGTTAAGAAGGAGAGGTGCAGTGAAGACACAGTCAAAGGCATAGGTTTTCCACTCTAGTTATCTAAAGCAGCACCTACTGTTCCAAGATCATTATAGGAAGAAATCCAGCATGGTTCACTTCAATTCCTCCTGGAGTTCCAAACCAAGGAAGATTTTGAAAACGGAAACAGGGACTCTAGGATGGTGCATTGAAAGAGCAGTAGAGTCGGCTTTGTCTTTTGCCCAAGAACAAGGGAGCCCATCTCTAGGCAGAAAGAATGACATCTTTGAAGAAGACCTGTTAATATAAAGGGCCCAGACTTTATGGCAGAAGGAAGACAGAGGAATAATGCATTTGTGGAAGGGACTTTGAAGAAAAGGAAGGCATATCTCCCTCTGAGACTTGAAGGAAAGGAAAAGATGAGAAAGAAACCGCTTAGTTTGGACATGGAGAGATGCTGAGAGACCTCACAAGTGAAATAGCTAGAGTCTGATGGACTTTAGTGCAGCCTCATTGAAGGGAGTGTAATCAGAATGACAGATGAACAGAGGGACTGCTGGGCAGCCACAGGCAGCTGCACCAGGACTGGCAAAATCAGCACAATTATAGGACTCAGGATAGGAGCTGAGGGGCTACAATGTGTGCATGTTGGGGAGGAGGTCCTGACCACCAGTCATATTAGGGCTAACATATTTCCCAGCAGCCATAAAGGAGAGCAGTATCTACTGTTCCAAGATCATTACAGGGAAAAACTCAGTCCACCTCATTCCTATTCCTCCCCAATTGCAAAACTGAGGGGTTATTTATATAGCAAGCAGATGCCAACCTATATAAACTGGTCAGTAAAAATAATCACAATTTTACTACATTAAAGTATGTGAAAATAGAGTGTGTAGCTGAACAGAAAATCCATAAAAAGAAGACTCAGATGTGCATACCAAAAGAGCTTCAGTTCCCACACGTAAAAGCTTAGCAGTTGTGAAAATTCAGCTAAGTCCAATTTTAAACAAAACCTGAGATGGTAAAGATGAGGGGCTTTGCTCTCACATAGGCAGCTTTTGACTGCACCAACAGAAAACCTAACCAGGAAGGACTTCAACGATAAAAGAAATGAATTCTCTTACACAACAAAAAGTTTCAAAGTTGTTTCAGTTAATTCAGTAGCTCTATGAAGTCATCAAGGAACTGAATTCTCCCCCTTTCATCACTCCTCATCTTCATCTTACTGATGCATTCTCTTCATTTCATTCTCCCTCATGATCTCAGTAAAATAATGACATGAAGACAATGAGATCTCAAAACAGGAAAACTGGGATCACTTTCTCCTAGGCAACTCTTGTGAAGAGCAAAGAAAACTTTTCCCAGAATCCTAGCCACAGCAGACTCCTGCTGATTGGCCAGACTGTGTCACATGACCACTCTTCAACCAATCACTGATGAGCAGATGGTGGGTCTGTTAGTTTAATCAAGGAACCCCTGGGCACCGGATATTGAAAAAAATCAAGGTTAGATCAACAAGAAAGAACAGAGGAAATCACTCTTGACTGGGCAACAGCATAATCTGTCCTAGATGTTGTGTTTGCAAGTCAGGAAATCACAATATGACATTCACACATGAAGAGGAAGTTCTGTTCCAGTCAATGGGACTACAAAAGAACTTCAAGGTATCTGACCTACTTACTCAGCTCAAGACTGGCTTCACATATTCAATAAATATTTCTTATGTTTAGACATCTTTAAGCAAGTATTTTAGCAAGGCAGTCTGGTAGAGTAGGATTAGACAGACCTATGTACCAATCCTGGCCCCATGACTTGAATGTACATAAGGGACCTTGCCACACTATTCCAAGGTGGGTTCTTTTTCTTTTAATCTTGTATCCATTGTGGAGATTAATAAACAGAGAATCTCGGTGTGTAGTAAGCAGTATGAAATACAAGGATTGAGATCATCTTCTAAATTATAATCCAAGGATTATAAATGGACTGCCCTGATTTATAGTAAAGACTAATCATTGCTAAAATTATCCTGTGGAATTTAACTTGTGAACATAGGTTGATAAGGGAATCAATCCACACTAACATTGCAAGTACAAACCTAAAATATTTTTAGCAAAGGACTGCTGCAAGATATATTTGGCTAAAACTGTAATAACAGGAAAATAAGTCCTCATCAGCAGACTAGACATTCTGCTTTCAGATAAAAGTAAGAATTTATTGAAATAAATGGTGCATTAGCAGAGACATTGCAAATGCTTATTCAGAATAAATAAGGACAGTAAATAAGCAGAGTATAACTTCCAATTTCTTCCCATCTCCAACATTTCTATAACACCCTCATACTGAACTTCACAAAGTCTCACTTTTAAAAGAATGTGTTTTATTGAAGTATAGTTTAGTTACAGTGTTATGTTAATTTCTTCCGTACAGCAAAGTGTTTCAGTCATACATATTATATACATTGTTTTTCATATTCTTTTCCTTTGTGGCTTATCACAGAATATTGAATATAGTTCCCTGTTCTATACAGTAGGACTTTGTTGTTTATCCATTCTATATAGAATAGTTTGCATCTGCTAATCCCAAGCTCCCAGTCCATCCCTACATCACTCCCTTCTTCCCCTTGATAACCACAAGTCTGTTCTCTGCGTCTGTGAGTCTGTTTCATAGATATGTTCATTTGTGTCATATTTTAGAGTCCACATAAAAGAGACATCATATGGTATTTGTGGTTCTATAAAGTCTCACTTTTAAGCCCTTACTACTCATCTCCAACATGTACTGTTTTGGTTGCTCATCTGATAGCTTGCCAGCCCTCATTCTGGTATCTGAAGATGTCAAAATCTGATCCGCTTTACCTCTTCCCAGTTTGTACTGAGAGCCTAATCTCATCTTTATACTGGTTGCAATGCACACATCTTTCCACCTGATTGCTGCCTTCCTCCCCTCAGCATATATGATCTTCCTACCCTTTCATGAGAGTTGGACCATAAAGAAGGCTGAGCACCAAAGAGTTGATGCTTTCAAACTGTGGTGCTGGTAAAGACTCTTGGGAGTCCCTTGGACAGCAGGGAGATCAAACCAGTCAATCCTAAAGGAAATCAACCCTAAATATTCATTGGAAGGATTGATACTGAAGCTGATGCTCCAATACTTTGGTCCCCTGATTGGAAGAACTGACTCACTGGAAAAGACCGTGAAGCTGGAAAAGACTGAGGGCAGGAGGAGAAGGGGGTGACTGAGGATGAGATGGTTGGATGGCATCAACAACTCAATGAACATAAGTTTGAGCAAGCCCTGAGAGATGGTGAAGGACAGGGAAGCCTAGTGCACTGTAGTCCATGGGGTCTGCAGACTCCATAGTGGGACATGACTTAGTGACTGAACAACAACTTTTGTGAAGGAAGAGGGTCAGGGTTTCTGCTCAGGGAGCCTTCTGTGGAGATCTAGCCCTCAAGGATCCATACAGTCCTCCTCTGCCCTGTACCATGCTAAGGCTCAACTCAAGTTCATAGTGGGTCATCCCAAGGGGAGCTGGGACAGCAAGATGAGAGCTCTTGAATCAGACAACATTTGAGTTCAAATCTTGGATCTGCTGTTTACCAACTCTGTGACTTTGGGCAAGTTCTGTCTAACTTTTTAAAGGACCTCAGTTTCCTCTTCTTCAAAATAGGGATAATGTCATATTTCTCTGCCTGGTTTTATTGACTATTGAATAAACTAATGTATGTTTTTGCATAGGACCTGGAATATGATATGAGTAAAGAAGAATATAATAATTATTGGCTGCTCACAAAATGCTTTCTGAGTCTATGTCTTGCCTCACAGGTTTGACTGAAATCCCTATAGATAATGACCACTAGGAAAAACAGATCTCCTCCTCTGCCCAACTCTTCCATCAGTTCCTGTTGGTCCTTCACCACATGGGAGGAGGTTTTGTGTCAACTGAACTTTCCCTTCTGCCACTAACCCACACTAGAATCAAAGATGCCAATTCTGGGACTTCTCTGGTAGTACAATAGATAGGAGTCCATCTGCCAATGCAAGAGACTCATGTTCGATCCCAGAGCCCACCTGCCACTACTGAGCTGGTGTGCCTAGCACCTGTGCTCCACAACAAGAGAAGCCACCACGAGAAGCCTGAGCACTGAACCTAGAAAGTAGCCTTTGCTCAGTTTAACTAGAGAAAGCCTGTGTGCAGCAATGAAGATCCAGTGCAGACAAATAAATAAATAAAAATGAAGCCAGCCCTGTCCTGGAGAGAGGTGATCCCTTATAGGTTTTGAGGGAAAGTTATAATAAGAATAGAGCAACATGCTTGCAGAGGGCAGTATTTCTGCAGGGGTGCATGAGGGCACCTGCCTCTGGAAGGCAGTGGAGAAGCAATGCCAAGAGGTAAGATGGGGGTGAGGTGCTGGGTAGGGGTTGGTGGGCGGGGGGGGGGCGGGGAGAGGAACTATTCCAGCCTGGAGCCATGGGACTTAAAGAGATCCATGCTGAAGATCGCCATTGTCCTGCCATGTCTTCAATCTGATGAAAACTTAAATATATTAGGAGAGTGAAGTAGAGAAATTTACCTATCAAGGAATCACTTAACAGTTTGCACATTTTGTTTAGAAATATGGAGATGCAAAGTGATTCTGGAAGAATGGAGAAAGATTATCTCTGGAGAAAGGCTCTCTGGGGAACTTTGGGAAGAGTTTCATGGGGCAGGAGACTTACCAGGCTTTTGTACTTCCTAACTTTTGAAACCACATGAATATACTATTTCGGTAAAGTAAAATTTAAATAATAAAAATAAAAAAGGAAAAGATCAAATTGATCAGCATTTTCTAAGTCAATGCTCCTTATGAACTGGTTTTTCACTCGGAGATATTTTCACATTTTATTTAAATATGGACATCAGGATCACGACTAAAGAACAGACAGAGTGAAGTAGTATCATTTCAGAGGTGCTGCAAGCAGCTCCATCAGAATCAACACTCCCTCCAGTTTCCCCACGACAGTCACACTGACCTGGATCCCCAGCAGTCCTCTTCTAAAATCCTGCTCCAGAAAAGCCGAGTGGTGTTCATGGCCACCATTCAGTGTTTGTGGCTCCAGAAACAAAATCCTTCTGGGAGGTCCCAGAGCTCCCCTTACTGCTCCCTACTAAGTCAACCCTACCTTCAAATCCTGAGCACACATATATTTGTATGATAAATTTCCACTGGGGCTTAAATATAATCTAGCTCCTCAAGTCCTTTATTGGCACCTTGATAATTAATGAGTGTTTCAGCTCACAGAAGCTGTTAGAAGTTAATAGGACACGGTTTGGGAAGGAGAATGATGGGGTCAGGAAGGACAATGTTAACAAAATTAAAAGCGGGGAGAATTTCCCTGGTGGTTCACTGGTTAAGAATTCGCCTTGCGATGCAATGTAAGGGTTCAATCCCTGGTTGAGGAACTAAGATCCCACATGCCATTGAGCAGCTAAGCCCATAAAACTGCTAAAGCCCATGAGCTGCAACTAACAAATGCAGCCAAATAAATAAATATTAAAAAAAAAAAAAAACTGTTAAAAGTGCGGAGAAGGCAATGGCACTCCACTCTAGTACTCTTGCCTGGAAAATCCCATGGACGGAGGAGCCTGGTAGGCTGCAGTCCATGGGGTCACTAAAAGTCGGACACAGCTGAGTGACTTCACTTTCACTTTTCACTTTCATGCATTGGAAAAGGAAATGGCAACCCACTCCAGTACTCTTGCCTGAAGAATCCCAGGGATGGGGGAGCCTGGTTGGCTTCCATCTATGGGATCACACAGAGCTGGATATGACTGAAGCGACTTAGCAGCAGAAGCAGCAAAACTGCAAGAGCCAGCTTCAGCAGTGCCAACTATACACTGACAGAGTGAAGTGGTAGAATTTAAAACAAAATGAGGTTCTTGGCACAGTTAACACCAGAGCTAGCTGTGATTCTGTCCAGAAGAAACAGAATCAGTGAAAGTAACTTAGGGGTATGGTATGTTACTGCCTACAAAGCTCTTCCCACTCTGTTGTCCAATTAGAGCATGTGAGAGTGTCGGGGGAGTGTGTAATTTCCATGGTCCTGTCTTGCAGCAGGAAAGATTTGAAATGGAAGACCAGTGTTACAGCTCTGTTACAGCTCAGTTTTATTCAGCAAGCAAAGAAAAGTACACCCTCGAGATATAAGGGCGGGCTGATCCCAAAGAAGAGGCCTCGATCAGCCTTGGCTTCCTCCTTTTATTTGTCTCCTCCCCTGCTGAGCCTGCCCTATGCAAATTGGGCTAGCCAAGAAGTAGGTGTGTTTCACCTGAAGTTTTCGCTCTGGTCCACGGGTTTTCTTTTGTTATGTTTTCACAGGCTTTCCCCTTTCTTTGTCTTTAAGCCACGGCCATTTTAGACTCCTTTTTCCTACTCTTAACTACTTAACAAGAGGAAGCCTCTGGGACAGTTCCCTGTGATTGCTTCTTTTGATATTCACACATGGTAGAGTTGTCTCCCACAGTGGACCAAGCCTCTCCTTGGTCCTTCTCAGATCATTTGCACAAAGGAATCAAGCTACCATCCATGCTGTGAGCTGTCTTTAGGGAGAGGCTCATGTGATGAGAAACTGAGGCCTGCTAACAGCCATACAAATCAGCCTGGAAGCAGATCCAACTCAGTTGAGCGTTCAGATGACTGCAGCCCTCACAACATCTTGATCACATTCTCATATAAGACTTTGGGTCAGAGCCACCCAACTAAGCTGCTCCTGAATTCTCTACCCTCAGAAAGGTGATGAGATAATAAAAGTTTGCTGTTTTAAGCCACTAACTTTTGGAGTAATTTGTTACACTGAAGCCAAAAGAAGTCAAGTGATTTCCCCAAGTTCTCATACTAATTAGAAGCGCTAGGTCTTAAATTCCATTTTTAGAGCTCTTTCTATACAACCATCAACTTGCTCCACAAGTATTTCAATGACTTAATTATTAAATAAAATATTAAGGGTTGCTGGTCTTCAGAACACGTAAAAATGACGCTTTATAGAAACAAAAGGTACATGAAAATAAACTTGCTTAATGTAGTCCCTTCTGCAACTGCCAAGTGCCCTAATATTCCCTGCTATTTATGTTGGGAACAGAGGCAGGTACCATAAAAAGAGGAAGTGTTATTCTGATCCCCAATTGGGGCTTGTTGCCAGAGTTTGGTCTTATCCTCTGCAGTGTATAATTTGTGATAAAATTGGCAAGAGAATGTATGCTCCAATAACTTGGCCGATTGCATTAGGCAAATACAGAGCCTTAAAGAGTATTATTTATGATAAGAGCTGACCAAGGATTTTTACATTAAAAGAATGGGATTCAGGGAGCCCTAATGCATGTGAAACACCTGAACACAATAAAACCCAAAGGAGAAGCAAACAATGTTGGCATTCTTTTGGCTTTTATTCTTAGAAATAAAATGTGTCTTTCCTGTTCTTTATAGTCAGTGGGATTTTTTTTTTTAATCCTAAGAAACCTCACTTGCTCATATACTCCTATATTTCTCAGGCTCAGAGATTCAAGATACCTGTATGTGGACTCAGTGTCTCCAGAAAGGGTCAACTCAGAGTACTAAGGCTCTCCACAGGAAAAGAGAACATTACTTTGTGGGAAGTGGAAGAGTAAGTCAGGGAATCCGTCAGGCCAATAATATTTACAGAACGTCAGTGGACATGTTTTCTGAAACATGAATGACTATGACAATCCCTTGGTTTATTTTTTGGCTTCCAGTGGGGAAAGGAGAGAGAAAAGGAGTCCAAAGTAATCAGCAAGGTGGCATTATTCTTCAAGAGCTAGTCAAGCAGCTGACTCCAGGGCCAAGAAAGTTCTGTCCATTTATGAAATTTCAGGCCTATAATTGGAGGTGCAATTCCTCCATAAGCAGAGTGTCAGATAAAGAATAATTTGTGTGTGTGGTTGCTGGAATTGTTTTAAATTATTCTGATGGCTCTCATTCCAATGACTTCCCAGTACACATAAAATAAAACCCAAACTCGTTGTGGAATCTACAAAGGCCTGGGTGGTCTGGATTCTGCCAACCTCATACAGCCTTTTCCCTATACTCTTCCCAGAATCATGGCCAGGTTTCAGCCATACTGGCTCCTTAAATCCTTTCGGTAACCTCAGTTAAGTCTCTCTCCCAGGCAGTGGTATTTCCTGCTTCTCCTACTTTACTTGCCCCTTTCCCTCATAAGTCTGGTTCCTTCCTTCAGGTCTCTGGGCACCCAGTGTAAAGGAGACCACCCTTCTTCCCCTGGCCCCTGTCTCATCACCCTGATTCACTATTGGCCACTTAGCACTATCAGAAATCAACTCCGTATTTATTTAATGATAAAATAATATAATCTGACGATTTATTGGGCATATTCACATGCCAAGCACTATTCTAAGGATTTTCCTCATAGTAACTCAATTAATCCTGATAACAATCCATTATACCCATTACAGTGAGGAAACCAGGACACAGACAGGTTAAGTACTTTGCCTGAAGTGATACAACTAGTTGGTGATGGAGAGAATCACTCCGGGATTTGTTTCTTGGTTAATGTCTGTTCTCCCATTGGGCTGTAAGCACCAGGGAAGAAGGGCGTTTGCAGGTTTTGTTCACTGCTGTATCCCAGAACGCAGCATAGTGCCTGACACATAGTACGTCATTCTTTAATGAATGAATAAGATTTCACAGACCTAACCCTACTCCCAACCCTTGCTCTTACTGGGAGGTGTGGGCAGATGGTACACAATCCTCTATTAACTTTCATCAAGTCGGTGAATCAAGTGATTTCTACTTCCAACAGACTCCAGGTACTCAAATTAAGGCAGTTCGAAGTATCAAAAAATCTCCTTGCCTAGGAACACTCGGGTTTTGAGATAGACGTGTCCTCCGCGTAACCACGCATGCTCTGCCCACTCGGGGTCAAACCCGCTGTTGCAGGCTGTGCAAGCTTCAGTCCTGAGACTCGGGTTTGTTTGGTTTCAAAACGATTCTTGGTGGAAGCCACGCCCTCCTTGCCATGTTGGCTTGAGGGACGCTTAGAGTTTTACAAAATTTCAAGACCCATGGGGGCTGGGCTGGGTTCTGGAGAGAAGACTCTAGAGCAGTAACCAAGAAATGTTTTAATAAGGTCCTTTCGGGCGCTCTCTGAGAGATGGGATTTATGTCTCTGAATTTGAAAATACACAAAAAAGGGGGGAGGGGGAGGTAAAAGCGGGGGGAGGGGCAAATATTTTGTAAAATTTGTAATAAGAAAAAGTAAAAGTTTATGATTTAAACAAATAGTGCATTATTTCCCAAGATTATTTTTTCATCTGCAGTCAACTCTGCGGAGTGGGGCAGATTAGCTTTCCGGTAGCTGAACACCTCGAGCATGCCTTGCGATCACACTCCCTGCAACAAGCTGTTGCCGGGACTACACAAAGGCTCCCCGAAACCGGCACCTGGATCTTCCCTCAGTCCCTTTTGGGAATCCCAGAGGGGCCGCAGTGAGCCAGCAGGGCCGGGGGTCCCCAACACCTCGGCGGTCCAGACGCGGGGACTCTGCTGGCCTCTTTGAAAACCTGCCGGGCGCGAATGTGTGACACGTTCTCCTCTTCTCTTTCACTCCCCGAACCATCTTCTCCAAGCCAGAGTTTGCACATCGTCCTCTCCCCGTTGGGCTGTCGCTCAGTCCGGGAGGCCTAGGAGAGGAAAACTTCTGTCTACTGGAGAGGAGGGGTTGGGGGCTAGTAGGCGGGCAGAACACTGAGGCCAAGCAGCTGGGTCTAGGCTTGGGGGTCGTGACTTTCGTTCTAGGTCTACTAGGCTGCATCTGGTGTCCTGTCCCCTCAGCTCCAAGGCACGGAGACGCCTGTTATAAAAGTTCAAGGCTGAACAGAAAGAAATTCTCCAGTGACTTCTTTGCGTTGGGCTGTGTGTGCACCCTGGACACTCAAAGATGAGTAACACGAAGCCATCAACTTCGAGAAACTCGAAGTCTGATGGACTGCATGGGCTGTGACAGGGCTCCATATGAGGCTGAGAAAGAGGGCGTGAGGTGGAAAGGGTGTGAGAGGGAGAACCTAGAAAGGGGTTTTAGCCCAGGTCGGGAATCAAAGAAGGCTCCCTGGGGGAGGTGAAACCTTGTAAGAGACCCGAGATACGCAAAAGAAGCAAAAAACCAGGTGGAACGATCCCTAGAAAGGCACAGAGCCAAAGATAGGAAGGTTCTTTTTAAACCTTGCTGGGGAGCCAGGGGAAAGGGGACAGGGCAAGAAGTGGACTGGGTTTTGACTGCTGAGGGCTCTTCTTCCTTTCACGCGAGTGACAAAGGTTCTCAGAGCGAATCCGTGTTGCTCTGTGATCCAGACAACAGGCTTAGGCTGGCACGCGACGTGCCTTGAGTAACTGCGCTGCGCAAAGACGCGCGTACTGAGGACGTGCGCGTGGAGGACGTGCGCGTGGATTCTCTAGGCAAAGAAGCAAGCAGAAAAGGCACTTCCCGGGAAGTCTTCAGCCCTGGAGTGGCGTTCGACCTTCAGAACGCTGATTAAGCAGGAGGCGCGTTTAGGTGACCTCTGTCCCAAGACCTGTTCTGGTAGTGACCAAAATTGCTGGTTCTCCCAGGGGCCACTGCTCCAGGACGTCTAACCCGGGATCTAAGCCTAGCAGGGAGGCAGAGATCAGAGGGACAAAGCAGCCAAGAAGGTAAAGGCATAGGCTGAGACAGCATCAGGCCAGGCCGGGGGATCTGGGGAACTCTTGCTCCAGGCCCAACGCTAAGAACTCTTGAGTAAACCGGTGGCCAGCCAGCACTGTGCAAGGAGTATACGAGGCAGCGTTGTCCGCCTAGGAGACGCCGCGATGCGCGATGCTCCTCCATCCTGAGTTCGCTAGCAGAGCGAAGTTCAAGTCTCAAGGCCAAGATGGGGTGCAGGATGCTGTCTCCTGCCAGTCAGTGCAGCGTGACCCAGACAGCCTGGGGCTTCGAATTCTGGGTGGTCAGTGGCGCCCTGCCCACAACTGCCAGCCTGCCAGTGCACGCCGTTTGTAATAATCCGCTGCAGACTCTTGGATTTCGAGCTGAGCTCTGAGCGCAAGATGTTTAAAGAGCAACGCGGACAAGAGGAGGAGGTGGAGTTATGGGGACTGAAGGAGAGGGCGCACCTGCCCCGAGATGACTCGGCGCAAAAGGACTGAGTTGGCCTGGAGGCTGGAAAGAGAGAAAGGGTCTACGACCCGGTGCCAGATCCCCTCCTTAAGCAGTTTTCAAGGTGTTGGTTTGCATTAACAGAAACCTCTAGGTGTGGTTTTGGTGTCCCCTGAGGGTTCCGGAGTGAGATTTGGCGGGAATCGCTGGACTCTGTACCCCTCTGCAGATGTGAACGTTTCCATTATTCCTTTGCCAAACCGTCGTGAGTCCAGTGGGACTCAAATGGCCTGGGCCCTGGACCTCGGATCTCTGGAGGACTCAGCACAGCGGTCAGTCCGCAGGCTGGTCCAAACTGAGTTGGAGTTGTCTGTCCCTCTTGGAAGCCCTCCGGAACTGGGTTGGAAAGGGCTTCTACTTGCTGGTACCTCAAGCTAAATGAAACCTCTTGAAGAGAAAACAGGGGTAGAGGGCAGAGTGAACGCCAGGGCTGGGGCTGAGAGAAGTGTGAAGAATGTGCACCTGCTAGCGAGCCCACGCGGAGGTGGCGCTCCGGGGGCGAGGTATACGCTCAGAGAAGCCAGGTCTCAAGCCAGAGCCTAAGTGAATCAAGAGCAGGCTTGAGAATCAGTCCTCCAGTGCAGTTTATTTGTATGGCAGGTTTCGATGGCTACAGTAGTCTAGTCGAGGGTCCCGCGTTTGGCTTAAGCATTATCTAATCCTCAGACGTGGGGTGGGAAAAAAAAAGAGCAAGGTTTCAAATTCTGCACACTGAACATCACCGCTGCCCACTGGAGTCACTTTTGGCAAATCGCGTAGCCTTCTCAAACTCAGTTTCCTAATCTGTAAAATGGGCATAGCGTCCATCTCTCCGAAGAGCGCGCCGAGGATGAAAAGCGCCCGCGTCTTTCTAATCCTAGAAGGAGAAGCAAAGCCTTCGCCTCAAACTTGACAAACTACAGTTCTAAAGAAAGAACCTCTCTCTCCCTGCCTCCTCGTTCTCTGCTTACCTCCCCCACCCTCAACCGGCCTAAGCCCGCGGAGCCACGCGCCTTTCTGGTCGATCCTCCCGAGAGAGGCTGGTGCAAAAGCCAATAAGCCTGGAACACACGCAGGTCCTGCTGGGCCTGGGACAATGGTTTCCATTTAATAAATATTTCCCCCAAGGGCATTTCAAATCGGGCAGGCAATTATTCAAAGGAAACGGGCGCGCAGTTCGGCTCCGCGGGTTATTTCGTCCTCTTTACCCGAAGAATGCTCGTTTGACGCAAGAAACGAGTCTCCCTTTTCCCTGGATGGGAAGAGGCGCCCCGGGACAAACCGACCCTGGGTGTGGATACAGCCTGACTCCGCTGTAGGGTCTCTGCTGAAACAGCAGAGGGGAAAATCACTCGCCCGCCGCGCCGGCCGACCTTCAGATTGCGCTTCTCCCAGGTTTGGACAGATGGGGAGGAAAAGTTGGAGGTTTAAATACACTAAACAATAATAACACAAATAGGAATCGTGATGGAAATCCCATCCCTCTCCCCCTCCACGAAAGTGAAGAGCGGATCCCGGCGGTGCTCTTCGAGGCTTACCAACCAAGGTTTGAAAACTGCGCCGCCGGAGGCAAGGCCTTAGGGCCTCGGCTTGGAACACACGGCTGAGCTCGCCCGGGTGTAGAATCCCGGGGCAGGGTGGAGGCGGAGCCGCACCGGCGTCCAGTGAGAACGCCGCCAAAGGACCGCCCAGGGCACTGCGCGAAAAGTTTATTTCGCTTTTTAACCTGAGTCTGATACATTCTTTTTCGCTTCCGAGGATCTTTGACTGGGCGGGGGCGGGGGGAGTGCTGTCCTTGCATTTCGTGGCAAGGCTGTCCTATTTATCAACACGCTCTCTCAGCTTGCTCCCTCTGCTGTCCCCTCCCCGAGTCTTTGTATTCGAAGCCCTATTTCTCCTTTGCACAACTGGGAAAGGAAATGGGCACGAAGAGTTTTATTTGTTGACACTGCCAGAAACAAGGTGGAATCCAAATCCGGCGTCCGGAGTCGGCCGCTGGGTTCTCAGGCTCTCCGGGTCTCTCGCTCACACCTCTCCCCGCCCCCAGCAGTCACGCTCCCTCTTTCCTAGGCGGGCGCGCTAGCAGGTGCGCCCCCTCGCCTCCTCTGCTGCTGATTGGCGCCCAGGTTGGGGAGTCGCCGCCCCGCGCTTATGTCAGAGTGCGTGCCGTCCGGGCCCACCTCGCCTTTGAACTTCGCCGCTTTTGGCTCGCGTTCACCAGCCTCCCCGCATTCTCAGCCAGGTGCTGCGCTAGGCGAGGCAGCTCCGGGAAAGCCACGGGCGGGGGGGAGGGAAGCCACGGCCGTAGACACAGGAGAGAAGAGGACCCGAGAAGACGAAGGTGGAGAGGGAGAGAAGGAGGAGCTTCCTGCCCTCGCCAGCAAATTACCTGGCCACTTAATCCCAGAGACTCCCGTACTTGGGCCCCAGCCTCTGGCACCGACAGCCCCCCAGCCGGCCATCCTCTCCCCCGCCCTTTCTGACCCCGCTCGCCCCCCGGGGCCTGCCTGGGTGCCGAGACTGGCATGATCAGCTGAACTTCGCGGGGTTAGCGCTTCTCTCTGGCTTCCCCCTCTGCGGTGAGGAGGCGAGGGGAGCGCAGAGCCCCGGCTCAGGACGGACAGACAGGCAGACCGACCACCGCGTCCAGGCTCGCCTGCCGAGCCGCTGCACTCCCCACCCCAACCCGCCTAGCCTCCGGGACCATGTCCAAACCTTCAGACCACATCAAGCGACCCATGAATGCCTTCATGGTATGGTCCCGAGGCCAGCGGCGCAAGATGGCCCAGGAAAACCCCAAGATGCACAACTCAGAGATCAGCAAACGCCTAGGTGCCGAGTGGAAGCTTCTGTCCGAGGCAGAGAAGCGGCCGTACATCGATGAGGCCAAGAGGCTACGCGCCCAGCACATGAAGGAGCACCCTGACTACAAGTACCGGCCGCGGCGCAAGCCCAAGAACCTGCTGAAGAAGGACAGGTATGTCTTCCCCCTGCCCTACCTGGGCGACACGGACCCGCTCAAGGCGGCCGGCCTGCCCGTGGGGGCCTCCGACGGCCTCCTGAGCGCGCCCGAGAAAGCCCGGGCCTTCTTGCCGCCCGCCTCGGCGCCCTACTCCCTGCTGGACCCCGCGCAGTTTAGCTCGAGCGCCATCCAGAAGATGGGTGAAGTGCCCCACACCTTGGCCACCGGCGCGCTGCCCTACGCGTCCACCCTGGGCTACCAGAACGGCGCTTTTGGCAGCCTCAGCTGCCCCAGCCAGCACACGCACACGCACCCGTCCCCCACCAACCCGGGCTACGTGGTGCCCTGTAACTGTACCGCCTGGTCTGCCTCCACCCTGCAGCCCCCCGTCGCCTACATCCTCTTCCCCGGCATGACCAAGACTGGCATAGACCCCTATTCGTCAGCCCACGCCACGGCCATGTAACCCCCATCCCGGCCTGCCAGACCTGGAGGGCAGCCTGGAAGCGGGGTCTGCACCCTGTTCTCTGCACCTAGCCGGGGCCTGCAGATGCCCCCTACCCTACCCCAGACTCTGCCTCTCTCTCTTGCATGGGAATGGTAGGGGCGTCCCGCCGGACCCAAGGCGCAGACAGGTGCCAGAAACTTGTGAACGGTTATGACAGCTATACAGCTGCCCCTACCGCGACAGCCCCAAAACGAACCTCCAACTGTGCCCTCTTTGGACAAAAAAAGTAGGCAATTTTGCTTTATTTATGTCCCCTTCTCTTTACTCTGATGGGCTTTGGACTCCAGAACTCCCAGACCCTGGTATTATATCTAGAATATGCATTTTTTTTTCTTTTGCACCCTGAAGAAATAGCTGTCTCTTGTGTTTTGCCATCAGACACAACTAGGTGCCATTTGCTCTTCATGTGTGGGGGGAAAGGCTTAAAAGTTTAAAACCACAGAAAGGAAAACATTTCTATTTAAAATCATGCTATGATAGTGTTTGCTTCTTTAAAAGGTATAACAAAAGGACCCACATGGTTATTTACTTTGTATAAAGCAGTGCTCCTAGAGACCTGTTTACTTTTAGACAGAATGTCAGGTTATAAAGTCAGGAAGT